>NC_057017.1:3541761-3544200 GCF_000002595.2 Chlamydomonas reinhardtii | reverse complement strand
GGCCTGTGCAAGGCCTGGGGCCCGCCCACACGTATTTCGATGGGATCGGCTGGCGCGGCTGGGGGGTTCGTGTTCCGCTCTATGCCTCCAAATCCCCACCGCGAAGATTTCCGACCGCTGTAGCCTCTCTGTATTGAGTATTGATGTTAACTCCTGCTTCCGCGGCACCCAAACCGCCGCACCCATTCCTTCCTCCCCTCTCTCCCCTCCCCCCCCCCCCGCCGCCCCTCTCCCCTGCAGCTGATGGCGCCGCGGCAGGGCTACCTTCACGCCCTGGCCGCACAGGCCTGGCCGCACCTGCAGGTGTGTGAGCGTGTGTGTGTGTGCGTGTGTGTGTAAAGCGTGTGTAGCACGCGTGTGTAGGATGCGTGGGTTAGGATGCGTGTGTAGGGTGTGCATGGACGAGGGTGTTGGGGGCTGGGCAGGGCAGAAAGGAGTTACAAGTAGGCACGGCCGCGTCTGCAGATGTGGGTGGGTATGCGTAGTGCGTAGGATGTGGTGGAGGCTTGCGTCAGAGGCAATCCCAACCATAGAGTCAAGTCGGCCAGCCGCGTGAAGGTGGACTCAAAGCGTGTACATGTTGTCGGGCCGCATGGCGTGTGACCCGAGTCACCCCCTCCCTCTGTGTCCTCGAGTCCTTCACGCGCGCGGGCGCATATGCACACACATGTACATACACACACAAACACAGACACACACACACACACACACACACGCTGGCAGTATGTCAGGGTGCATGGCATATACCACACCAACCCTGCCCTCGGCTCTGCCCTCTGCTGTACCCCGCTGCCCTAACCCCTGCTGCTGTATACTCGGATCCTTCGCGCGCACCCACCCACCCGCTCTCCCGCCCTCGCAGCACGTGCTGCCGAGCGTGCCAGGCCGCAGCACGCCGCGCCCATGGTTCGACTGCGGCGGTGTGCCGCTCAAATGGTGGGTCCAGTGGTCGGGGGCGTGAGTGGGCTGGTGGAGTGGGCTTTTGTGGCCGGTGGGCGGGTGTGTGGAGGCGGGTGTGTGGGCGGGTGTGTGGGCGGGTACGTGGGCGGGTGTGTTTTGGCGGGCAGGGAGGCTGGGAGCGCGGGGCGTGCACGGTGTGGCGGGCGAGACAACCGGAGGAAGGGCCGCGAACCGCTGCAGTGTGTGTGTGTGTGTGGGGGGGGGGGGGGTCGGACGGCTTTGTGGAACGGCATCGCATTGTGCACAAACCCAGCGGCAGTACTGTTTGTCCCACGTGTCTCACACACTTTGTGGTTGTCATTTCCCACACGCGCACACACGCACACACGCACATGTGTCTTCTGCCTCAGGTACCTGCCTTGCGGGGTGCTGTACGACCTGCTTTCAGAGGGTGGCCGACTGCCGTGGCGGCTGACGGTGGGGTTGGGTTTGGAGGCGAGGCGATTGTTTTGGAGGAGGGGGTTCGGGGCGCGGTGGAAACACACGTGCCGAGCTGCACGCAGCTACTGCTGATGTGTGTTTCATTGAAGTTGACTGACAATGACTGACATGGGTTGCATGCCGTGTCTCACCTCGCCATCCGGATGCGCGCTCTGTGCCTCTTCTCCCACATCGCCGCCCCCACTCCACGTGCTCTACCTGCTCCACCTACCCCCCCCTTCCACCTGGCCCCCCTCCTCCCCCCTCCTCCCCTTCCTCCACCTGCTCCCCCTCCTCTCCTCCACCTGCTCCACCCGTTGCCCCCGCCGCCAGGTGCACTACACGCACCCGCCCGACTCGCTGGTGGGCTGGGAGACCGGCGCCAACGCCATGGCCCAGTTCATGAACTGCCTCAAGGCACGTGCGTGTGCTTGCGTGTGTTAGGGGTGGTGGTGTGTGTGTGTGTGCGTGTGTTAGGGGTGGCATGTGATGTGTGTGTTTGTGTATGTGTGTGCGTGCGTGAATGTGCGGGGGTAGTGTGTGGGGTGCTCGCGCCTGCGGGGATCCTATGTGCGGAAGGCGTGTGATTTATATTCACAGCATGTGTCCAAACCCATAAACACACACGCACACACACAAATCACACACACACACACACACACACACACACACACACACACACACACACACACACACACACACACACACACACACACACACACACACACACACACCGAACACACGCAAGCACACGGTACACACGGGCGGGCTTTCGTTTCGTTTTTTAACACACACACACACACACACACACACACACACACACACACGCGCGCGCACACAATCACAGGAGTCCAGCTACGTGTGCCGCGGCCCCGACGGCGCGGGTGCGGTGATGCGCACCGGCAGCAGTCAGCAGGAGGCGCTGTGGGCGGCGGTGGGGGCGGGGGACCTGCAAGCCTACAGGTGTGCTGCAGGGGACACGGGGGGGGCGGCGGGAGGGGGGCGGGGGCGGCGGGAGGGGGGCGGGGCTGAGGTGGGGGGGGGGGCGGGATGGGGATG
>NC_057017.1:3533474-3541661 GCF_000002595.2 Chlamydomonas reinhardtii | reverse complement strand
GGGGCGGGATGGGGATGGTGGTGAGGCGGTGGTGGTGGCGGCTGCGGGGCGGGGGCGGTGGTAGGCGGTGGGCGGTGGGGGCGGGCAGGGCTAGTGGTGGTGGTGTGATGGTGTCTGGTGAATATCCGCATCCTCCTCCTCCTCGCATGCTCTAGCGCACATCCTCCCATACCTCAACCCGCGCAATTCGCAACAACCGTGTCACAAACACCTCAACTCGCCACACCCCACCACACCTGACCTCGGCCCTCCCACACACACACCGCAGGGCGGCGCTGGGTG
Organism: Chlamydomonas reinhardtii; assembly: GCF_000002595.2. Lineage (NCBI taxonomy): Eukaryota > Viridiplantae > Chlorophyta > Chlorophyceae > Chlamydomonadales > Chlamydomonadaceae > Chlamydomonas > Chlamydomonas reinhardtii. The sequence goes on along the minus strand of NC_057017.1, from coordinate 3,541,379 downwards.
CTCTCAAGGTGGCACCGCAGCCGGTGAGCAGTGCCAGTGGAAGGGGGCAGTGCGTAGCTGAAATGGGTTGCTTTTCCTCTGGAGATTGTATCCTCAATCAAAGCAGCCATGTTGTCCCAAGACGGCCAAGCGTGCGCATTGATGCATGCATGCATGCTCGTCGCGCCTCGTCGCGCCTTGCGCCTTGCACCATGAGTATTAACGCTTGCGTCTGTCGCCTGTGCCTGTGCTCCGCTAGTCTGGCCTGGTTGGGTTTAGTTCGGGCTGGTATCTACCACCTACCAGTGTTTTATTTCAGAACAAGGGTTTGCGGTTACTATTCGAGTAATAAGATTATTGCCCTGAGTCTCCAGCCATTACCCCTTTTTTTTGGGCTGAGCCCCCCCAGCGAAGCGTTCCAGGGGGGGGGCGAAGCCCCCCAGGAACACCCCTGTCCGTGGCTGGCTGGCTGACTTTCGCGAGGTCGCGAGGAAAGCATCCGGTACCCGCTGATATGCAGTCTCTAAGGCAAACTATGTTGGCGGCAAGCAAACCGGGAAGTATATCGAAAGTTTTGAGCGACTTGCTGAGCCATGCCTGCCGACGCACCAGAATGCCGAGAAGCCCCGAGGTCGCCCCCGCCCCGCGCCTAGCCCTTTGAGCGTGGGGCGCCAGGGAGGTGTTGGGTATGGCAGGAGGCGAAAGAAATGCGTGGGGTGTTTGGGAACGTGACAAGGCACGCATTCGTGGCGCAGGAAATCCCGCACGGCCCCAACCCGAGTGTCCCTAGCCGATGCGCCTGCGCGTCGTAGCGGCATGGAGGCTCTGACGGGGCGTTACACGCCTATTAGCTCCCAAGCGTACGGGGGCTCAGCCCATTTTCCAGCTGTACAAAGCTGACACCCCTTGTTTCTGGGGGGCACAGCCCCCCAGACCCCCCACAAAACATGAACGACGTTGCTATACTTGCCCAGCTTGAAACTGACTTCCCCGCGCCTTGCCTGTCTTGCGTATACTTCTCCGCTCTGTCATGCCTCCATGCGTTCAGCTAGTCTACAGCTACACCCCGTACCCCGCACTTCATCATCACTGTATGCCCGCACTCGTGTCACCACAACCGCTGTCAAACTACGCCCTCATCACGACATGTTGTACCGGCCCCGCACACCCGCCGCGTCCTCCCAGTGCTCCCCGCCCCCGCCCAGCCCCCAGCCGGCCTTACGGCCGGTAACGGCTTTGGCGCGCCTTCGGCGCGCTCATTACCGGCTCCGGACGCCCACCTCCGGATTTATTACCGGAAAGTAATTTATTACCCAAAAAGAACACTGCCACCTACCCCCCACACACACAACCTGCACCCCCGCAGCGTCAAGGACACGTCCCCAACATCCCCGTACGACTGCTGCTGCGGAGACCGCCGCCCAGCTCGGCACCAACCGCCGCAACAGCCGCAACAGCCGCCGGCGCTAGCACCAGCAGCAGCTTCCTAGCAGCTTCCTCCACAGCGGCAGGCCAGGCGCCACAGCCGCCACAGCCACAGCCACGGCCAGGCAATGGCGGCGGCGCTGCCGCAGGCGGCGGCGGCGCCGCCGCCGCGGCCGGGGGCCTGGGAGCCAGTATGATGGGGGGGCCTGGGCCGGTGGGGCCCGGGGGACTGTGGGAGACGTGTGTCACCGCCACCAGTCGGCCGGTGCCGGCCCTGCAGGGCGGAGGAGCAGTGGCTTGGGGCGCCGCAGCTGGAGGTGGAGATGGAGGTGGCGGGGGTGCAGGGGAAGGCGGTGGGACCCCCACCACCCTGGGCCAGCTGCTGCAGCTAGTGCTGCCCCACATCTTCCCGCCGCCGCCGCCGCCGCCGCCGTCCGCTCCTTCGAGAGCAGCAGCGTCGGCGGCAGCGTCAGCAGCGGCGTCAGCACCGGCGGCAGAGGCGGCATCAACAGCGGCGGTGGAGGGGTCGTCAGAGGCGGCGTCCGCTGCGGTGGAGGGGTCGAGGGAGGCGCTGGGGCAAGGGAAAGCAGGAGTGGAACCGGCAGGGGATATGAGTGCAGGGGCAGGGGCAGGAGCAGCGGTGGGAGCCGATAAAGCGGGTGCAACAGCAGTGGAGACTGCAGAGGGTGAGGCCGCAGGCGGTGGCGGTGGCGGCGGTGGGCCACCCGGCAACGCTGCCGCCACCTCTTCGGAGGCAGAGGCAGAGGCGGCAGCAGGGGCGGCGTCAGGCAGCGAGCCGGACCCTGGGTCTGCGGCACTAGAGCCCGCAGCAGCAGCAGCAATAACAGCAGCAGCAACGGGATCCGAAGCAACAGCGGCGACAGCAGCAGTAGCAGTAGCAGCAGCAGCGGCGGCGGCGTCGACGTTGCCGGCGTCAGGCGCTGCCGCCTCCGGGCCAACAGGCGCCGCCTCCGGCGCCGCCCCACCTCCCGCGCCGCCTGCTGCCGCCCTGGCTGCCTCTGCTGCTGGACAAGCGGCGGGCTCTTCGGACTCATGCTTGGCAGCACAATCGCAATTGCCACCGCCATCGCGATTGCGGCGGCGGCGGCGGCCTGAGGGGTGGCCGGCGCGGTTCCGGGTGTTGGTGGGTGGCGTGTGTCCGCCGCTTGAGGCCCCCCTGGGCTGGCTGCACGCGGCCATGCACTCGCCCGACCTGTTCCTGTATGTGGTGGTGCGGCTGGATGAGGAGGGGGGCCAGGGCCAGGCGGAAGAGGAGTGGGAGGAGGAGGAGTGGGAGGAGGAGGAGGCGGGGGAGGCAGGGCTCGGGTAGAGGCTGCTGGCGATGGCATGTGTGCTAGACGGCCGTTGCAGGAGCAATCGGTTAAGTGACTCGTGAAAAACGGATGAGTGTGGTGGACCGAGCAGGTTCTGGAAATATGGAGCCATGCAAGGTTTGCAAATTAGACAAGTTTTGGTGCCTGGGCACGCACGCCCCTGAGTGAACCCGGGCTGGAGCCATGGCGAGCACCAGCCCTTACATTGGACGGCTATGCTGCAAAAGCAACTCTCGGCAACAGTCGCGGGCGTGTCTCCGATCTATCGTCTTGATCGTGGTAAAAAGCCCACTTGAATTGATCAAGTTTAGGCGCCACGGTTTACGCAAACGGAAGCGCTATGCCCCGCTGTGCGTTTGGACCTCGTTTCTGCTGGCCAACGACGGCGCCGGCGGCAGCTGCTACAGCTGCGGACGCAGGTGGCAGCGCAGATACTGCAGTAGCTCGCCACAGCGCCCGCAGCATTCCCAACAACAACCATACCAACAGCGGCAAAAGCGCCAACAGCCGTACCAGCGCGAACAGCAGCACCACTGCACCAGCACGGCAGCTACGGACCCGGCGCCTTCGTTCAGCAGCCCTCACCGTACATCGCCGTACCCGTTGCATCGTCGAACTGGTACGCGTCGCTGTAGCGGGTCCTGCGCGCGGTACGTAGGTCGCGGCACGGTATCGCTGTGTCATGCATGGTCCGGTGTGCACTTGGGTGTGCAGGAGGTTGCACCATTGCACGCAGCTGTGCGCCTGTGGGAGCAGCTGGCTGGGGCTGCGGCTGCTGGTGCGGCTGTGGGCGCAGCTGCGGCCTGCGCAGGCGGCGGCGCGGCTGCCGGGCCTTTGGGAGCAGGCGGCGCGAGGTCATGCCCGCGACATTACAAGAAGGGACAGTCCGACCAAGCAAGGTTGCCCAGCATCCAGGTCAGGTGGAAATCATCTCCCGCCGACCTGTACCAAACCGTGCATTGAGGTCATGGCGCCATGCTGCCGTACCTTGTTGAGGCGTTCAGAGGCGATTACACCTTCGACTTAGGTGTGTTGCACTGCCTGTCGGACGTCATGGCAGCTCCTGCTGTGCCATAATTGCCGCGGGCACGCCTGCCGTCGCCCCTGCCGGGGCCGGCGTCGCCTCAAGAGGCGGCCGACCGGTTTGCGGCGGCGGTGGCCCTTCTTCCCGCTGGCTGGGCTGCCGCCGCGCGTGCGGCCCAGCTGGCTCGGGGGCCTGCCGCCGCGCTGCCGCTCCCGGTGGCCGACGTCGTGAGTGCTACGGCGGAGTCGGTGCAACGGGTGGTGCGGGGACTTGGATGGTTGCAGTGCGGGGGGCCGCCCATCCTGCTCACTGCCTACACGGTGAAGGCGGGGACCGTGCTACAAATGGCTCCACAGTTAGCCGCCCTGAAGGCTAAGCATTTGCAGTATGTGTGCGATGCGGGTGTGTCGGGGGTGGGGGCTGCCCTGGCGGCGGGGGCCTTCGTGTGCACCTTGGCCCGCTTGTGGTCGCTGAAATGGGAGAATCATCATAAGGAAGCACTGTGGCGTGTGGCCGCCAACGCTTGCTGGGCGTTTCCACGGCATGCTAGCGAGCGGGCGCGAGGCGTTACTGTTGACCCGTGTTGGGCGTGTGGGGTGGACATGCAGGATGGGGACCGGCGTCACTGGTTTTGGGACTGCACTGTTGCGCTGTCACTGCGGGAAAGTATGGGGATGGCTATGGGTTTCCTGCCGGAGGAGGCTCTAAGTGCCTTCTCTCGTGAGGAGTTGTGGTTAGTGCGCCCGCCTGCGGGGCTTGCGCCACCTGTGTGGGATGTAGTGTGTCTCGCTGCTATGTCTGCCCTGGACTTTGGTCGGCAGCGTGTGGTTATGGCCGGGTTGGCGGCGCGAGCGAAGCTGCCGTCGGCCCGGGTGCTGAGCATTGGACTTGCCGTCGTAGCTGACTTCTGGGGTCGTCTCCAGACGTTTGTGACTTTGGGTGTCAGGCCAAAGGGTTGGGACGCTGTGCCGTTTGCGCATCCCTTCATATCTCGGGCTGTTGGTGACGGCATGGTTTTGCGCTTGCCGTATGACGCTGATTCCCCGCCCCCCTCGCCGTGAGAGGTTGTGCGTGGTTGGTGGCTCTGTGTGTGGGCAGGATGCACGTGTGGGCGACCGTTCTAGTACCTGGACGCTTGCGCCCTGGTTAGTGCGTGCGCTGTGCGTGTGTCCTGCGGCCTAGACGTTTCCCGGCACTCCTGTGCCTAGGCTTGTGGCGTTGAGGCACAGCGGTGGGGCTCTGGCGGGTTGAGGCTTGGCTAGGACTCACTGTGCGCGGAGTCACACGGACTTTGCCCGCGGGAGGGTTTGCAGCAAAGTCGGGGTTGGGCCCTGATAGCATGTGATGGCTCGGCGTCTTCGGGAGCTGGGACTGTCCCCTCTGTAACATCCGCATCCATAATTGCCGCATAATGGATACCCTACGTCCAGGTGACGCAGGGTGACGTGGATGACAAGCGCTTGGTTGGCGTGTGGTTCGAGTTCATGCCCCCTCACAGTCGGCGGAAGATAAACAAACGCCAAAGCCTTGGATGTAAATTGGTCCAAATGTCCAATTACATGCTTCGCGCCCGTCCCACACCTGCGCGCACGGTACGCACGCATCGCTCATCACACCGAACGCCCGAGCCCAGCAGTTCCATTGCAATGCTGTACACTATAGCCCAGCCCAGCCATTGCGTTTACAGCTTGATTGGCATCCGCATCCGCTGATCCGCAGTGAGCGACTGCAAACTGCTGTGCAGTGTGCTGCACCAGTGCACCGCATCTGACCCCTGTGCTGGCGAGCGACTGTCAGCTGTGCACCGCATCTGACCCCTGTGCTAGCGAGCGAACCTTCGTGTGCGGTCAGTGCGGACCCACGTGCCGTTCGGACCTCGGATCTCCTATATGGAAGATGCCGGCTCGGCAACTCGTTGCCGATCAGCATCACGCCACCGTCCACGGTCCCACGGTCACCAGGAGTGCTTCAGCACCGCGGCTATCTAGCTATCGGCCTATCTATTCAGACACCGTGATGAACCACAGCCGCACTCCATCAAGGCCTCGCAGCGTCTATTAAACAAAGTCGCCACCGCAATCAATCACGGCTACAGCGCTGCAATCACGGCTGCATCCTTGGCATGTACGGCTGTCTTGCATGTCTGAACACCAAACATCAAAACCCAATACACCACGTCACGCAAAGTGGCAGTCAACCCCAAACACGCCACATCATGCAACTTGCGCTACTGACTGCCCACTCTCGTGCCGCCTGCAAGCCCACTCCGCCTTCCGCTCTGGTCTGCGTACGCATTAGTTCCGCAACACTCGTCATTATCATGCGAAGTGCAGTGCCCCCAGCACGGCCCGCAGCTGCGCCGCCGCCGCCGCGACCGCCGCCTCGCCGCGCCCCGCCTCGCCCACCGCCGCGCCGGCCCCCGACTGGCCGGGGGACATCGGCCGGACCTTGGGGGGTCCCAGGTGCCGCCACGCCACGTGGCCGTCCGGCCGTACCAGCAGGCAGCTGCCACGCGGCACGCCCATCGCCCGCCGCCACCCGCCCGACTCCGCCTCCGCCACGCCCCGCACCACCAACAGCGGCTGCAGCAGCTGCTGCCTGGCAGACACGGAAGCGGCGGTGGCTATAGCAGGCGTGGGCGAGGCTGTAGCAGGTGCGGGCAAGGTTGTAGCCGCCCGTGCCAGCACGCCGCCCGCCGGTGGCTCGATGGTGCCGTACGCGCGCTCGGGGCTGCCGTACGGGGGGCCGCCGTCCAGGGGTCGGGGCTCCCGGGGCGGGTACGTGTGCGCGTGTGTGTTTGTGTTTGTGGCGTGCCGGGGCTGGGGCTCGGGGTCGTGCGTGGTCGCCACCTGCACCACCACGAACGGAACCTCCCCTCCGCGGCCGCCGCCATCGCCACCGCCAGCTGCCGCCAGCTCCTCCGCAACCGCCGCCGCTGCGCGCAGCCAGGGGTTGCTGCTACTGCCACTGCTGCTGCTGCTACTGCCGGTCTGCTCGCCGAAGTCGTCAACCAGCAGTAGCAGGCGCGGGCCTACCCAGGGGTCGGCAATCACGTCCAGCGTGGACAGCAGCAGCACCCCCTCCTCCCCCTCCTCCCCCTTCACCCCCACCTCTGCCTCCTTCATCTCCTCCCCCTTCACCTCCACCCCTCCCTCCTTCATCACCTCCAGCTTCTCATCCTGCTTCGCAGTACCTTGGAACGACGACGGCGGCTGTAGCCGCGGCTGTAGCTGTAGCCGCAGCCAGCAGTGCGGCAGGCGGCTCCCGGGGGCAGAGGAGGGATTGTACGGCGCGCCGCGTGGCGGCAGCCGTGCCTCTGCCGCCACCCGCGCCGCCCTGCCGCCCACCCCACTGCTACTGCCGCCGCCGCCAGCACTGCTTCCGCTGCTGCTGCTGCCGCTGCCTGCTACAGCCGATGATGTCGTCACCACCGCTGCCCCGGGCGAGGTGTCGTACGTGAAGCCCAGGTCCTCGGCGGGGAACTGCAGCCGCAGGCTGGAGCCGGAGCTGTGCGTGTGTGTATGCGTGTGTGTTTGGGAAAGCACAGGGTCGCGTGGGTTAGAGATCGCATGTGTGTGCGTGTGTGTGTGCGTGTGTGTGCGTGTGTGTGTGTGTGTGTGTGTGTGTGTGTGTGTGCGTGTGTGAAAGCACGGGGACGCGTGGGTTAGAGATTGCATGCCGGGACGTGTGTTTGTGCGTGTGTGTGATGCGGATTTCATGTGTCACATTGGGAGTACATGAACGGTGGATCCACGGGATGCGCGTCAGGACTTGTTCGAGATCTGCAGACGCACAGCCCTGCTGCGCACCGGGGCTACGGCACGGGGCACACGCGGCAAGACACGCACCTCGCAGCATCCCGGGGCGCAACCCGGCACACGCCTCAGAACCCGTCTGCGGCGCGAGACCGACAGGCCCCCGACAGGCCCCCACCCTGGGCCCCGTACATGCCGCACCCACGCCCGTAATCACACCCACCCACTCGCCCACCCCCAGCCCCGCCCCCACTGTTTAGCCGTGCAACCCCTGTGCTCCGCTCGATTTAGCTTGGTTTGATTTAGTTTGGGCTGGTATTTACCCCAACTCCCCCCCCCCACACACACGCACCTGAGTATGCGCGCCACCTGCTGCTCCCGCCACGCC
>NC_057017.1:3529418-3530346 GCF_000002595.2 Chlamydomonas reinhardtii | reverse complement strand
CCTCCCTCCCTCCTACCCCCTCCCCTCACCAGCCTGCCTGCCGCCGCGCGGATCAGGTCCGCCACCCGCTCCGGCGGGAAGTCGGCGGGCGACTGCAGCGGCGGGAAGTAGGGGATCTGCAAGGGGGGTGGGGTGGGGTTAAGGGCTTTTGGGTGGGGTTTGGGTGGGTTACATTCATGATTATTTAAGAAGTGAAGTAGCGTAGTAGACGTACAGTACCTTAGTAGACGGGGTGGGGTGGGGTGCCAGGGGGGCGTGGTGCATATCAGAGAGCCTTCCAAGTGTATGACTCCAAAACCAATCCAGAACCCACAATCCGACCCTCACCTTCCCAGCCTTAGCCTCAGCCTCAGCCCCGCTCGCCCAAGCCTGCCCAAGCCCTCCCACTGCCCCCGCACAAACACCCACCCACCCACCCACCCACCCACCCACCCACCCAGCCACCCCCCACCCACCCACCCACCCACCCACCCACCCACCCACCCACCCACCCACCCACCCACCCACCCACACACACACACCTGCGCCACGAACTCCCCCGCATCAATGTCGTGAGCCACCAGCACCACCACCGCCTCAGAGTTGAACACAAAGTAGAGCATGGCGGGACCCGCCCGTTGGGAGGAGGGGGATGAGGAGGAGGAGGAGGAGGCAGAGGGGGTGGAGGAGGGGGAGGATGTGGGGGAGGAGGAGGGGGAGGAGGAGGAGGCGGCTGCGGCCGCCAGTTGGCCCAGGCCGGCGGATGTGAAGTGGGCGTTGATCAAGTGCTGCAGCGGGCCCTCGCCCTGGGGGTTTTGGGGCAGAACGGTTTGGGAAACAGGGGAATTTGTTTTATGTGTTCTGAACCCTATAAATAATGTGTGCGTGTGCGAACCCCATAAATAATGTGTGCGTGTGTGTATGTGCGTGTGTGTGCAGCGGTGCCGTA
>NC_057017.1:3528120-3528843 GCF_000002595.2 Chlamydomonas reinhardtii | reverse complement strand
AGCGCCAATCTGCCAGACCCCCTGCCTCAGCCCCCGTGCTCAGCCCCCAAGCCTCCCTCCCGTGCCTCCCTCCCCAGTCCCTCACCTCCAGCCGCCCTGCCCCCCCCCTCACACCCACCTCACACCACTTAACTAATCATGAATGTAACCCCCCTCTCACACGTACCCAGCCCCGCACCTCAAGCCGCCCTCCCAGCGCCTGCCTCACGCCGCTGTGTGCGCCGTCCGCCGCCACAAGGTACCGACACCGCACACGCACCGCCTGATGCGGCTCGGCACTGCTGCTACTGCCACTGCTACTGCCACTGCCAATGCTGCTGCTGCTACTGCCACTGCCACTGCTGGGACGGGTGCTACTGCCGCTCAGGTCCACCTCTATCTCCACCTGCGGCGCCTGCGGCGGCGGGTCTCCGGCGGTGTGTGGTGGCGGCGGCGGCAGGATGCGCACGGCACGAAGCGCCGCGCCCCAGCTCACCGACCGACCCGGACCCACCGCCGCCGCCCCGCTGCTACTGCCGTCGGCGCTGCTACTGCCGGGTTCCCCCGGCCCTCGCCCCAACACGGTAATCAGCGGCCCGTCGCCTCCGCTGTCGCCTTCAGCCACCCCTGCTACAGCCGGTCTTGCCACCGCTGCAGCCGCCTTCTGGCCAGCTGCTACAGCCGCCTGCGCACCCGCTGCTGCTGCTACAGCCGCCGCCTGGTCCTGGCGCTGTAGCACCAACC
>NC_057017.1:3523505-3527710 GCF_000002595.2 Chlamydomonas reinhardtii | reverse complement strand
CCGCTGCCCCCCCCCCCTCCCTCTCCCCCCTCCCTCCCCCCCTGACCCCACCTCCGCTGCCCCCCCTTTACCTCCCTCCCCCCCTGACCTCCCTCCCTCCTCCTCCGCTCCTCCCCCCTCCCTCCGCTGCCCCATCCCCCCCCTGACCTCCATGGTGCGGTTATTGATGAAGTGCGCCTGCGGGTGCTGCGTGGGGCCGCGCCCCCGCTCCAGGACCAGGTGGCGAACGCCTGTGTGCGTGTGTGTGCGTGTGTGTGTGTGTGTGTGTGTGTGTGTGTGTGTGTGTGTGTGTGTGTGTATATGTGTGTGTGTGTGTGTGCGTGTGTGTGTGTGCACCGCGGCCCAGTTCCCTCGTCTGCCCACTCACTCACCGTACTTGGCCAGCAGCAGCGACAGAGTAAGCCCGGTGGGGCCCGCACCGCAGATGACCACCGGCACCTCCGCCACCAGCGGCAGCGGCGGCGGCGGCGGCTGGCGCTGACCTCCCTTGCTGCCGCTACCGCTGCTACTGCCGCTGACGCCAGTGCTGCTGCTGTTGCCCGTGCTGCTGAAGCCCCTGCTGGTGGCAAGAGCCCTGGCGCCGCAGCCTCTGGCAGCAGCAGCAGCCGCAGTAGCAGCAGCGGTAGCAGTAGCAGCAGAAGCGCTGTCGAGTGCCGACAGCGCCGCCCAAAGGAATCGGCTGCGGCTACTGCTGCCGCCCCCTATGCTACTGCCGCCCCCAATGCTACTGCCGAGCCCTGCCGAGCCTGCTCCATGCAGGGTGGCCAGAGCCCGGAGCATCTGGCCTGCCGCTGATGCCGCAGCTGCCGTGGATGGCGTTGCCGCGGGGAAGGTGGCCGCCGCCCCCGCTGCGCCCACCCCCGCCAGGAGCAGCACGTGCGGTCGCCTTGGCCCCAAGCCCCACGCCCACACCCCGCTAGCGCTGCTGCTACGGCCCCTGCTGCAGCTAATGCCAGTGCGGTTGCTGTTGCTACTGCTACTGCTCGCGAGGCAGACGGAGGGTCCGGGGGGCTGGGGGCCGGATGGGGCGTGCGCCGCTGGGGCGGTACAGGAGGCCCCGGCTGTCATGTGGATTGGGCGGGTGAGCTGACGTTTCCTGTCGAGCTGGGGGTGGGGTAAACGTTGAACCAATCCCGTAAGGAAACTGGGGGTGGGGCGACATGCAGGAGGGAGGGAAGAGATCAGGGCTTAAGGAGCGAAACGTACACGCGGTCAGGCATCTGGAAGTAATCGCTATTGATATTTGCGCCCTGTCGTGTGCGGCCCTAAAGCCTGACTGCCTCACAGTTGCAGCGACACACCTGTTGGCGCTGCTGCTGCCGGCGCCCCGTGCCGGAGCAGCTGTGCACGTGGCGGGGCTCTGGCAGATTGAAGGGGTGTTGGGGTGTGTGTGTGTGGGGGGGGGACGGGAAGAGGGGGCGAGCGGGCGAGGCTGGCGGCGACTGCGCTGCTTGCTGCAGGAGCGCGAGCCACCCGCGCGCGAAGAGCGGACGAGCGGCCGCTAGCTGTGCTAGCGTGCTGTTGCGCGCGCTGTTGCCGTCATCCAAATTGCCGCAGCTCCCGGTATTACGCGAGATTGTCCAGTCTGCGGTACAGCCCGGAGACTGAAATTGGGGCGGGGCCGGCAGCAGCTGGGAGCGGAGCAGGCAGCTGCGACCGTGTGGTGTTGCGACGTGCGACGATTCACAACTTTGAGTCTTGTTTATGGGCGCTTGCAAGTTGAGTTGTGCAGCACTGCGTGTTTTTGAAAGAGACCGCGCTTGGGTACCGGTCGCTGAGTACCATCGCAGCGAGTGGCGGGATGGCCTCCTCCGGAAAACCTTGCGGCCTGGCACAACCGTGTAGCCTAAATAACTTCAAGCTTAGCAGTCGGTATTACTCTCTGTACTTTGTAAGCCCAGCGACCTACGTTTCGCGACTGCAACATCAACGCTCCATCAAAGGACTACGAGCAGCCGTTTGTAAGCGCCACGCGGTCTCGGAACTGTTTTCTCCGTCCTACACTCTAGGTGAGAAAACTCAAAGCGGTCGCGGCGCAAGAGTCTGTGGCCTGCGCGGGGATCTGCCATCTCTCTGCCGGAGAGGCGTTACGGCGGGTCGCCGCACGACCTGTCGAGCGTTTACCTTGAAAACGGCGCCCCAAACGTTACTACTTGCCGCCGCTGTGGCGGGTTCGCGTGGTGGCTTTTGGGTGGCGCACTGGCCCCAAAGCCCTACGTCTCCAGGAGTCTCTAGTGCGCCGCAACACCTCGCGTTATCAATACTTCTAAATGCACTTATCCTTATAACGCAACTTTCTGACGCAGAAAGCTATCCGACGGAGGCCGACTCGCTGATTTGAGCCAGCCGAGAGCGCGCTCGCCCAGCTCCACAGCTAGTATGCGCCAAGCGGTAAAGGGCGCTTCAGCGCAACGCCGGGCGGCCGGCCCCACAGGGCCGTGCCCGTTGGTGCTCGCTCCCCTCGCACCGACCATCGCAACACGCGCCCACGCCGGCCGCTCCCCCGAGCCCAGCAGCAGCTCGCCAAGCAGCTCGGGCGCTTCTCCTTCATCCTCATCAGCTCCCATGAGCCCCATTGCAGCCCGCATCCTCAGCGGTGCATCCGCCGGCCCGGCGCCACGCACGTCCTCAGGCCTCATCCTGCCCCCCAGCGCTCGCCCCACAACCGCCGCAGCCGCCGCCGCGACCGCCCCCGCCGCCACCGCCACCATCACCTCCGCCTCCCCCCTCGCCAGCCCAGCCTCCCACACGGCGGCTGCGCCGCACGCGTCGGTCAACGGCTCATCCGCGGCGGTCAACGCCAGCGGCGCGGCAGCTTCCGGCGACTTCCGGCACGGGCTGGACGGCCCCATTTTCTGGCTGGACCGCCAGCGTGTGCACTCCCTGTCTGACTACGGACGCGACGTGATGCGCTCCATGTCGGGCTGGGCGGCGGCGGAGCTGCCAAAGTGAGAACGGGCGGGGGGGGGGAGGGGAGGGAGGGAGGAGCGGGAGGGGACTGGGGAGGAGAAGGGGTGTTGCGGGCGTAGGAAGGGTGTCAATGCGGCGGCACAGGGACACGAAGGGAGGCCCAAGAATGAGAACGGGCGCCTGCGTTGTACGGCGTGTACGGGCTGTGAGGCACGGCTCGTGAGGCCTGGAGGCCAAACCCGTAGCCGTCCAAGATTGACGGGGCGGGGGGGGGGGGATTTACGGGGGGGTGGGGCTGGTGAGGCGACCCTGCGACGTCAGGACAGAGGGCCGGATGCACCGCATTATCGTGCGGGCTTGGGCGGGGGCGCGGGCGCGGGTTGCAGCCACGGTCTCTCCCGCTCACTCAGCAGACTTTCCTGCACCCTCCTGAACATTTCAGGTTGCATCTAGCAACACCCTCAATGCTCATGCACTCCTGCGCAATCCTTCACGCACTCTTTGCTATGACGCAGGTATCTCAAGGACACGGGGAAGCACTGGCAGCCGGCCGACCTGCTCCCTGACAGCTCCTCGCCTGACTTCTTTGACCAGGTGAGGGAGGAGATCCAAGGTTGTGGGTATTGCACAAAAGGTTGTGGGTATTGGGCAAATATTTAGCAGCACGGCTGGATGATGAACTGTGTTCACTACCATCAGCGAGAAGGAGGAAAAGCAGATGTGGGGAGGCAACTCATGGGGGTTAAGGCGGGGGTGCCGGCGCGGAAGGGTGTTTGCCAGGGCCTTGCGTGCGCTCCGCGTCGGGGCGGTGGTGTGGTGCGCACACGGGCGGACGCGGGCGCCGGTCGGGGGTAAGATGGGCGCCGTGCTGGTTGCAGCGGGTTAGGGAGCACGGGGGCTTCGATACGAACGCGCATCAAGATGCGTTCGTGCGCCGCGAAGTGGCGGCGCTAGAACTTGCAGCGATGCACAACGTTTCAACTTGAAAAGCATTGCATTGTCAAACGCAATGCATAACCACCGAAACCTCACGCTTCTCAACACGGTTTCGCACACGCCGCAACAGGTCCAAGCCCTCCGTAACGCCGCCCGCAATCTGCCCAACGAGTACCTGGTGGTGTTGGTGGGCGACATGATCACCGAGGTGCGGGGGGAGGGGGAGGGAGTGGCGGGGGGGGGAAGAGACATGATGACTGAGGTGAGGAGGGGCGGGGGAGGGGAAAATGTTGGGGTTTGGGTTAGGGTTGGGGTTCGGGGGTTTGGGCAGCAAGACGGGGTTTGGGCAGCAAGACGGC
>NC_057017.1:3521155-3522971 GCF_000002595.2 Chlamydomonas reinhardtii | reverse complement strand
TACCCCCCCCCCCCCCCCCAGGAGGCGCTGCCCTCCTACATGAACATGCTCAACACGCTGGACGAGGTGCGAGACGACACAGGTGAGCAGGGCAGGGGGAGAGGGAGGGAGGGAGGAGGTGGAGGGAGGGGAGGGAGGGAGGGGAGGGGGAGGAGGCGAGGGAGGGGGAGGAGGGGAAGGGAGGATGAAGGCAGGGAGGGAGGGGGCGGAAGAGGGGTGGAGGTGGAGGAGTGGTAGAGGGGAGTACGTCAGTACCAGCTGGAGCGAAACCAGCGGAGGGGACGAGGGAAGAGGGAGGGGGGGCATGGAGAGGGAGAGCGACGACAAGGTGGAAGCGGGTGGGGATGGGGTTAGAGGCGAGGAGAGATGGGAGGCGGGAGGGAGGAGGGGGGCTGGATAAGGAGCGGGGCGGGATAGGGGAGGAGAGCGCCAGGGCGAGGGCGGCAGGCTTTGGGACTCAGAACAGGGACAGGGCCTGGTGGGTGGACTCAGAACAGGGACAGGGACTCGGTGGGCGGAGGGAAGGGCGAGCGGAAGGGACATGGCGGGAGAGGGTCCGGTGCAACCACGCACCCACACACACCTGCAAACACACATGCCTGCACATGGCACACCTGTCGACCCAACCCCCAGTTTAGTTTAGGCTGGTATCTACAACCCCACCTTCCGCCACCTCCCCCTCCCCCAGGCGCCGCGCCCACGCCTTGGGCCAGCTGGACTCGCGAGTGGACGGCGGAGGAGAACCGCCACGGCGACCTGCTCAACAAGTACCTCTACCTCACCGGCCGGTGCGTGTGCGGGCGGGCGGACCGGCGGAGTTGTTTTGGGGGGGTCCACCGTTTCACATAGGGGGCCTCAGCAAGTACCTGTACCTCACGGTGCGTGGTTGGTGGTGGTTGGGTGGTTAGGGGGCTTGGGAATGGTTGGGGTGCTGGTGCGGTGGGTGGGTGGTGGCTTGGGCGGGGCTAGGTGGGATGGGGTTGTGGGGCTGGCTGACATCATCGTCGCGTCACCTCCTCCTCTCCGCCTCCCCCCCTCCCCCCATCCTGCCATCTGCCCCCACAGTGTGGACATGCGCGCCATCGAGGGCACCATCCAGCGCCTCATCGGCTCCGGGCTGGACCCCAAGCTGGAGAACAACCCCTACCTGTGCTTCGTCTACACCTCCTTCCAGGTGCGCGGGGGTGGGTGAGGAGGGGAGCTGGTCACATGGGTGGGTGCTACCGTTGTGCTTCGTGTACGCCTCCTTCCAGGTGCGTGGGTGGGGAGAGAGAGGGCGGGGAGGGGAGGTGCAGGAAAGAGGTTGGGCCTACCCGTGTACACCTCCTTTAAGATGAGGTTGGGGTGGAAGCGACGGGGTAGTGGGGAGGGAGCGAGGGTGGAGGGAGGAAGGGAGGAGGGAGAAGCTCACCTGCACAGGCACACACCCCAGCCCCCAATCCCCACGCCGCAACTCCCCATCTCCCTCCCTCCACCCTCCCCCCGCAGGAGCGCGCCACCCGCATCAGCCACGGCAACACCGCCCGCCTGGCGGCCTACCACGGCGACGCCGCACTGGGCAAGCTGTGCGGCCTGGTGGCGGGCGACGAGGCGCGGCACGAGCAGGTGGGGGGGAGAGCGGGGGGGGGGGGTTAACGTTGTACCAATCCCGTAAGGAAACAGTCGCGCGGCAAGGAGAACTGCCGCTGCATATGCGAGTCGTTGGGGGGGAAAGGGGGGAGAGCGTGTGTGTGTATGTGCGGGCTGGGCAAGGGGGGCGGAAAGGGGAAGCGGAAGGGGAGAAGGAGAAGGGGTGGGGGCAAAGGGCAAGGGAGAA
>NC_057017.1:3508193-3521055 GCF_000002595.2 Chlamydomonas reinhardtii | reverse complement strand
GTAATGGTTAGTTTGATAGGGGAGGGGTTAGTAATGGGCTTGGCGGGTGCTTGGCGGGGGAATGAGCGGGGCTTGGTCTGAGGAGTGGGAGGGGAGGGGAGCATGCATTGGAGGCGGCACAGCACACACACTCACTCACAACCACACACCCACACATCCACGCGCACAGGGCATTGTGATGCCGGCCCATTTTGTGGACGACGGCTGGCACGCGGGCGCCAACGCCGACCCCGGCAACGGCAAGCCCGCCAACCTGTTCGGGGACTACGCGGCGGTGGCGGACTCCATCGGCGTCTACACCACCAACGACTACGCCAACATCGTGGACGTGCTGGTGCGTGTGCGTGTGCGTGAGCGTGTGTGTGTGTGGGGGGGGGGGGGGGAGGGGGTTGCAAGGGGAGGGGTGGGGGGTTGGAGAGGGAGGGAGGGTAAAGGGTTGGAGAGGGCGGCGGCTTGAAGATGGTGGCGCTGGGGCGGAAGGCTCCCTCTTCTCAAACTGATGATGCCTGGGATACCTCGCAAAAGCGATCGCATGCCGCCCGTGCCACTTCGCCCACAACCACTTAACGCAACCCCCCGCACCCCTACCCCGCCCCACAGGTCAAGCGCTGGGACATTGAGCACGTGGCGGTCCGCAGCGGCGAGGCGGCGGAGGCGCAGGCCTTCCTCATGAAGCACAGCGAGCGCATCCGCCGCCTGGCCGACATCACCATGGAGCGCCGCCTGCGCGACCGCAAGCGCGGCAAGAACAAGAGCGCGGCCTTCAGCTGGGTGTTCAAGCGCGAGGTCTCGCTCATGTAAAGGGCCTCAGGAGACCGACCAGACGGGCTGCGCCTTCCGCCGCCAGGGCAGACCCGCGTCGGGGTCAGGGGCGCGTTGGCGGCATGGTGTCGCGGGCAGACACACCGCCGTGGACAGACCCATCGTCATCGTGAACAGGCGCACCGTTGTCGCGGCCGAGTCTGGGTGAGGTTTCGCGATTCCTACCGAGGACAGAGGGCAAGGACGCCGCCGGCCTGGTGATACGCGGGTAGTAGGCACACACACGCCGCGGGCGGGTAGGCACGGGCACCACGGGGCGAGCGGCGAGGGAGCCGTTGCCGCTGCTGTGGCGGGTGCGGGCCGCAGGTTGTGTTTGGCGCGCGGACTCCCTCGATTGTTGCGGTGGCGAGGCTCGGTGAATGTGTTTCCTTGTGACCTGGGGTCGTGGTGGCAGCAGTCTGGTGGGCTGCTGGGTGGGCTGTGGCCGCATCGCACCCCGCCCCACCCCCAGCGTGATGTGTCGGGACGTGCCCGGCGGAGGACGGAGTCAGCGATGCGGTCAGTCCGTCGGTCGCCATGGCGTGAGCACGCAGATAGCTGCTCGGGCTGAGGCCTCCGGCTGTTGCTCGCTGGTTCATGGGGATTTGAAGTGGGTGCGGATGTAGGTGTGAGTGTGTTTTAGACGGCTGCCGCCTGACGAAAGCCGGGCCTGGTTGGATTCTTCGGTTGCGGCGGATGATGCCGCACAAAGGGCAAGTTGCAGGGGGGGCCTGCGAGGGTGTTTGCGGGGTTTGGAACGATGTGGAGTTACGCGGCCCTGAGGGACATCTAATACACATACTTCTTTTGAGTGCAAGACTGAACGCGACACACATAAAAACGTAGGCTGCAGCAGTCGGCACACGCACAACGGCTGGGAGAGCTCTGCGCAACCCGGCAACCTCCGTGGCCAGGCTAGTGACCAGCTGTCGGTTGCGTGTGCTAGGCGTGTGTGTGTATGCAATGCCCTGGTTCGCAAGTGTTGATATTGTGGTGGTGTTTTGTGTTTTGGACTACCGTATTTTGGATGGAGTAATCAGTCGGTGGTGGTGGAAGGCGTGTCAACACTGCGGGTCCTAATGAGGACGAGAAAGGGGACATGGACGAAGAACAGCGTCGTTTGGTCGGTTGCTGGATCCAGGTGAGAGCGTGTTGATTGGCAGGGCGCCTGCGCTGGAGCCCGCGGGCGGGTAGTGAATGGGCACGGGGACTTGCAGGATTTGGAGATCGGCGAGTCCCCTTACCCAATGACTAGAGCTCGGATGTGTGCCTGGGAAAGAAACACGATGGCAGAGATGTGTGTGTGGCTGTGTGTTGGTGTCGGTGTGCGTGCGTGTGGTAACCCCCGGCGAGCACTGAACACATAGCGCGAGGCGATGTCCGTGATGGCATTGATACCGTACTTGGTGGATGCACGAGAGGAGTTGGCGCCGGCTGCAGGCGCGTCGCAGGCGTATGCGGAATGAAGGGGCGGACTTGGGAGCCTGTGGCAGGCGCTACCGCGCAGGCGGCAGGCATGGGGCGCATCGGGCGGTCTGGGTGACAGCTGGCGAGGTATCGGTATCCGTGAAGGAGCGCGATTCGGGGCGTGTTGGAAAGCCGAGAAGAAGAAATTACATCAGGAAGAAAGAGTGCACGCGACGGTACTAGCATACGAGTCCGGGGGCGCACACAGTTGGGGTTGTGAATCTTGCGATGCACTGTGACGGGTAGTGTCTGTGACTCTGTGGGGTGGCTGCGCAAACGTGTGTATTTGGGACGGCTGAGGCGACGTGGAGGAGTAGAGGAGCTACCTAACAACAGATGCAGTGCGTGTAGGCCTGTAGGGACGCAGGAGGAGCGAGTCGAGACTGCCTCCTGTTGGCGAAGACATGGACGCATACGGTATGCGGATTGCGGTGGAAGCACAAAGTACCATGTAATGCCACGTGAGTTGCCTTGTAACATATGGTATGGCTACAGTGACAGACCGTATCACGTTACCAACTACCGGGCTGCGGAGTCACGGCACTGGCTGCAGCCATGCAGCATGCAGTAGAGACACAGCGTCAACGGTTTGGGGAGGCTTGTTCAGCTAAACCAAGCCCGCTCACGGGCTCACAAGCTTACGCGCTCCATCCTTGCCCAACATTAGCCACCTGCGCCATCGTACCTAAGCCAGTGCCCCAGTCCCACCCCATGTCCGTGAAACCAGTAACTTCAGATCTCCCCGATCTCAATTCAATAACCCCCATTCACATTTGGCTACCGGGCGCCCAGGGCTGCGCCATGCACAATAATGCCCAGGGGTGCGGGGTGGCCAACTCGGCCCATGTGATCGGCAACGGTCGGCAACCGCCCCCAATTCCCAGTTGCGACCAGGCCCCGGCCCGATTTCTTTGCATAGACCTATAAGGAGTACCCCATAGAAGACCCCTGGCGCGCCGGGCGACTAGTTTACTGGCCTTTGACGAAACTTGACCATTTGAACAGCACTACCGCATTTCCAGCCTCGATGCAGCGCCCGGTGCGCCAGGTGACCATCTAGAAGTGTTACGAAGTAGATGGAGCGAAGCGGACAAGGCGGTCGCTGTTGGCTGCTCTGGGCGCTGGAGGGCTCTGCTCTGACGGTAGGGTCGCCGGCACCGCCCTTAGTCTTGTTCCGATGAATGATATGGGCTATCCTTTGCTCCTATATTTAGCCTAGCGCATCGGGCATATCATCTGAGGCGTCGCTGGCTTTGGTTGCTTCACATTTTAACGCTCTGCTGCTTCTTATACCTGTATCAAGCCTTTCCGCTATTACCTATACCATATCAACGAGGTGGTCACGGACGAAATCTGCAAAGCGTTGCCCGCGCGTCCAGGATTTTAGCTCGCAGTTTGAACCGGGGGTCCGGGTGCAGAGGGGCCAGCTTTTGGTACCCGCTACCAGCACCACATGCATCAACACCAGGGATCATGGCACCTGCAGCGCACTGCAGTTTAACCAATGCAGTTTCGAACTCGGGGCGCCATGCAACATTCCTTGCACGTCATAAATTGATTGCCTTGGCTCGTTCCGCTATTTCTAGTATACTCAGGATGCCGATTGACTGGATGGAGGGCCGAGCGCACCTACGGCACGCCAGCCATGTCAGCTCGCAGCATCGGGATGCACTGGCACCGGGCAAACGCATGCATACAGCCGTGCCCACATTGTGTTTTGTTATCATATGAGCATATAATCAACATAGGGCTAGTTCCCTGTGGTTAACAACGCCCGGTCTGGTGGTGGCGTGCCGATTGCATGTCATCGACCCACATTCCTAACCATTACTTGCTGTTATCTGAGATGTATGGATTGGGTTCTCTGTTGTGCATGCAGGCGTTCGCTGCAATGGGCGTCGAGAAGGGCTGGTGCGTTCTGTGCGGCACGTACGTCAAGTCGAAGGACCTTTCGCCACCCTTTCCACGGGCGGCATGCGCCCCGACTACTGCAATGGAACCGGCGATTGCTGTTCTTACGTGCGGGCGGGCGGGGCCGCGGCAGGTGCAGGGGCAGGGGCCGCGCACAGCCCGCTGCTGACAAGGACGCGGTGGCACTCGCGCCGGCGGCCAGCATGGACAGTGGCCGAGGGCGGGGCCGTGGACGGGGCCGGGGCCGGTGTGGAACAGGCGGACAGGACACCAACACCCAGCCCATGGATGTTGACGGACCTGGTGATGCGCGTATGGCGGTGGCGTCGGCCGGAGCCCGAGCAGCTGCGCACCCAACCTAAGCGTGTGCGCTTTCAGCCCAAGCGCCTTCAGGCCGTGTCTCCGGCGAAGCCGGCTGACAAGCGCAAGCGCCCATGAGCATATGTCTCCCAAATGCACACATATTTACAGTATTTTCATGCATTCATGATGGCTGCTTTCATACTGAGCAATGAAAGTGAAGTACAAAAACAACGTGATTGTGTGACGCGGGATGTGACGCAGGAGCAGCATTATAGTATACACCACGAATAAGTACCCCTTTTCAATTGCAGTAGTAACCTAGTGCAAATGACGTACGATATGGTCTGAGGAGTGGTATGCCACGTTCGAGGTGGGTTAAGGGTATGCCACGTTCGAGGTGGGGGAGGCGCTGGAGGGGATGGAGAGGTCACAGGGCAAGCAATGCAGATGCATGGGAAGTGTGTTAGAGCTATATGTGTACGGTATGCGTGGATGCATGCAAAGGGCGCATGGAGCATTTCATCCGCCTGCAACGAGTGAAAAGGGCGAGGAGCATGGAGTGGCAGGGGTGCCTAGGTGCGCGTGGGTGCGCTAGCAAGGGACCTGGTTTGGCACATGTGTTTGGGTGCTCAGTTTAGCAAGCCTGCACTGTGAATCCATCATGTAACCAGCAAGCTCCAGGCGCATCAGCCGGGTGGGCGGGGATGGCTTAGTGCCGGTCGCGTGGAGTACGAGGGGCAAAGTGCCCAGCGGCTTAACACAGCCTGCACAGGGGGGCGCGAAGTTGGCGACGTCCGGCAAGGCCGTCCTGAACCGGCCCCACTTGTTTTATGCGCCCACATTGGTTGTTACATGTCAAGTATCAAAGCGGCGTCGGCGGCTGCTATTGCGCAGTCTTGCTTTTGAACTCCGGCTTGAAATTGCACCTCGCCGGTCGCATGGAAGCCCCTCCCTGCTTGTAGTAGGCCCCCGAAGTCCTGGAACAAAGCTGCTTCAGACCTCCAGTACATAACAAGTCCATAGGCTGCTATTGCGCAGCTCTCCCTGCCTCCAAGCCGAGGTTCCAATTTGCATCGGCAAGCATGTTTTCGACCACCGTCATATAGTCGCCCGGCGCGCCAGGGGTCTTCTATGGGGTACTCCTTATAGGTCTATGCAAAGAAATCGGGCCGGGGCCTGGTCGCAACTGGGAATTGGGGGCGGTTGCCGACCGTTGCCGATCACATGGGGCGAGTTGGCCACCCCGCACCCCTGATAATGCCCCTGGCAAGCGGCTCGCTTCTACCTGTGTAGGCAATGTGCAGCAGTGCAGGCGTGCAGCCCTTTGAGGCGTAGCTTCCTCCTGTCACCTTTTTGGACTTCGATGCCTTCCGATGCATCGGGGCGGGGTGTGGACTGCTGGTTGTGTGTGGACTGCCTGCCTGCTGCCTCGCCAAAATGTGACGCGATCGTTGTGTGTTCTTGCTTGCCGAGTCGGAATCTGCCTGGGAGTGGCCCCCTGGCCCTCTCATCGTCTCCACAGCCACGCTTACATGTCGTGTTGCGCGGCCACCCAGGCTGCAGCTGGGGTGCGCTACAACTGGGGTTGGGTACAGCTGCTGGTCACTGGCCAGGGTGGCGCAGTACTCCCAGCCCACTGCAACATTCGACGGTACTTCAACACACTGGCCGGTGACCAATATCCGCATGGTCGGCATGCGTCCAATCACCTTGCAATTGTCAACTGCCTGTCCAAGTGCAAGCCACGCCACGCATGCAGTGCCGCATCGCCCTACCCGGGCCCTACCCGGCCCCTGCTGGATGCATTCATCACTTGGCATACACCTACACCTACGTATGTACACGGCATACATTCATACAACAGCCATAACTTGCTTCCAATCCACTCTGCTTCCGCTCTATTTCGCTTCCGCTCCATCGCCGCGTGGCCGCGTGTACCCAGCCATCCCTAGACTTGGAGCCCGTTCCCGCGCCTGTGCCCACCCCGCCCTACCTGCCGCCCTCAACACAGATGTCTAGAGGAAAAGCGCCCAACCCACACGTCTGGGGTGCATTCCTCCATATTTCTCGGGGTATATGAGTACTGATCACTCCTCAACACCCAACGCTATCTGCTTGACTTCACACACATACCTGCCCCATCCCCCCTACTCCATCGCCTCCTCCTTTCCCACCTCCTCCTCCCCCTCCTTCTCCCCCTCCCCCATCTCCACCTCCTCCCCGATCTCCACCCTCTCCACGACCTCCCCCTCCCGCAGCAGGCAAGCGCGCAGCCCCGCCTCCAGCTCGGATCGATCCAGGTTCCTGCCGATGAACACGAGCCGGCTGACGCGCTCCTCGCCGGGGGCCCAGGGCCGGCCCACGCCGTCGGCGGAGGAGGCGAAGCCCATGAGCATGTGGACCCCCTGGAACACATACCTGCGGCGTGGTGGGTAGGAGGCGGGAGATGGGGATTGGGATGGAATGGGGGTTGTACATACCAGCTTGAACTAAGGGGGGACGGAGGGCTGTGGGGTACGTGTGTGGGGTGTGGCTGCGTGCGGGCTGTGGGTGCGGGTGCAAATGGATTCGATGGATGGGGGAGGTGATTGCCGCCTGCTGCCTACCCACTCCACCCAAGGCCGCTGCCTGCACGCCCCCACAGCGCCTCCGCCCCCTCACCGGTCGTCAGTGCCGGCGATGGACAGCAGCCCCTTGCTCCGGAACAGGTCCGTGCCGCGCTCCCTGAGGGCGGCGGGGGGCGGGGGCGGGGGCGGAGGGGGGAGGATGGGTGAGTGGTGTGGGGCGCGAGGTTAGTTGAGATGTGGGGTGAGGGATACCTCATTGTCATCGCCGTTCCCACTTCACGAGCAGAACGTGAGGCGAGGGGGAAGAAGGCAAGGGCAAGGCAGGCGTCACCTCGTTCCCAGTGCCCTGGCCGCGGCCCTCCCGCCCTAAAAGCCCGCCCCATGCCACTGTTCCGTCCCGTTCCATCCCGCCCGACACGTCCCCATGTCCTCCCCCTGCACTCACGCCACGCCCCCAGCACTCCCCACTTTCTCCCTCAGCACCGCCACGCCCCCGGCACTCTCCGCCCGGCACTCCACCCCCTTCACGCCCCGGCACTCTCCCCATCACGCCACCAAGCACTCCACCAAGGTTTAGTATGGGCTGGTATTCACAACCCCCCTTCCCGCATCCGCCCTCAGGCCCGCGCACCTGAGCAGCCGGCTGAGCCAGGCGTTGAGTCGGCCCATGTGCAGCCGCCCCGGCAGCGTCAGACCCACACTGCCCACGGAGGAGTCGTGCTGGTGGTCGGAGCCGTCGGACTGAGAGGGGGCGGGGCGGGCGGGGCGGGAGGGTGGGGTGGGAGGGGTGGGAGGGGTGGGAGGGGTGGGAGGGGTGGGAGGGGTGGGAGGGGTGGATGGGAGGGGTGGGAGGGTGGATGGGAGGGGTGGGAGGGGGGCGCATCCCTACTGAAATGAAACATGAGATACGAGGACTCACAGGCGCGGCGGGAGCGGAGCAGGCGGGTTCATGTGTACTGGAAACCGAACTGCGAGTGTGCTGGACTGCGCTGCAAGCTGCTGAAGCAATAACATCTCAAGTCATCGCAGCATTCGGTTGGAAAGCGCCTACCCACCACAGTTGGAAAGTGCCTACCCACCCCGTACGGTACACACATAACGTAAACCGTCGCTTTGCTGCATCGCACTGTGTTTGCGCTATCGTTTCCTTGTGCTCCTTAACACATACACAGCCACGCCCCCCCCCCCCCGGCCCGTCCCGCGTCCCTCCTTCCCCCTCCCTACCGTGAGGAAGTCTGGCTCCTCCGCCATGACCCGCTCCAGGCTGAACGCGCCCAGCCCCAGCAGCGACTCCAGAGGCACGTCCGAGCGCACGCAGGCGTGCAGCTGCGCGGTGGAGTTGATGGCCTGGGAGGGGGGGATGGGGGCGGGAGAGGTGTGGGGGAGGGTTCCGTGCATGGGATGCCATGACGAGACGAGATGGTGTTGACAGGTTGTTGCAGGAGGGGGGATCGGTGAGCGGTTGTGGGGGAGAGTGTGAGAGTGCACAAGGGAAGGGAGCATGCAAGGTTCTGTGCGTGGGAAGGCACAAGGCGACGGGGCCGACGCCGTGCATGTGAATGCGCGGGCACACGGCGGGGCCATGTGTGCATGTATGCACGCGGTGGGGCGGGGTGGGGTGGGGTGGGGGACAAGGGATCTTTGGTTCGTTGCTGCAGGCTGGGGGTTGCAGGCTACGGCGGCAGGGGATTAGGCAGGGGTAGGTTTTGGCCGCAGCACCCGCGGCTTCACGCACCCGGATGCGGCGGGTCACCTCCGCCTGCTGCTCCGCCGACACCAGGTCAACCTGTGTGTGGGGTTTGGTGGGGGTGGCGGTGGCGAGGAGTGGCGAGTGGTGGCGAGGAGTGGCGACGAATGGCGAGGGGCGTGGAGGTAAGAGGACGGGGCCAGTACATATGGCTGAGCACAGGAACCGTACACGTACACATGTCCACATGAGTGCGATCACGCACGCACGCACACACCTTGTTCAGGAGCACCACGTCCGCGAAGGCCACCTGCTCCACCGCCTGCGTGTGTGTGTGTGTGTGTGTGTGTGTGTGTGTGTGTGTGTGTTAAACAACAACAAAACAAAGCGTGTGTGTGTGCGGACGTGCGGTGGGAGGGCATGGACGGCATCCAACCTCCCGTAACCAACCACTACGTCCGCAACCCTGCTTAATATCAACGCACAACCGAGCACTCACAGCGCCACACCTCGTCTCATAGACGCATCCCACCCAATCCCAGACACCCTCCCCCGAAAATCCCCGCCTCCCCCTTTCCCCGTGCCCTTTCCCCCCTCCCCACCTCGTTCTCCCCACCTCGTTCTCCACGCCCTCGGGCTTGTGCTCGTCCAGGTGCTGCAGCAGGTGCGCGGCGTCGGCCACCGTGAGGATGGCGTCCAGCCGGTAGGCCTCCTGCGCTTGCGTGTGTGGGGGGGAAGGTGCGTGTGTGTGTGTGTGTGTGCGTGTGTGTGTGTGTGTGTTTGTGTTTGGGGGGGTGGCTATGGGGGCTTGGCCTATGCTTTAACAACGGAGTGGCATTTGACAGGGGGAGAGGGGAGAGGGGAGAGAGGAGAGGGGAGAGAGGAGAGGGGGAGTTGGGAGTATGGGGTTTGGGGTCGGAGTTGGGGTGAGGGCGGGGGCGGATGGGTTGGGTTTGGGCAGGCGTTGATTGGGTGGGAGAGGGGAGGGGCCGGCCCGCCGGGGCCAGGGGTTGTGGCGAGGCGTGGATGGGATCCACTTACCTGTAGGTGCCTTGCCCGGCCTGAGGGCGGCTGTGCCGCGTGCTGTAGTTTGGGCTGGTATCTACAACCCCCTCTCTAACGCACCACACACGGGTTCTGGGGCTTTGGTTTCTTTGGGATCGGAGTAAACTACGCTCCCCCCTCACCTACCGGCAGGCCCCAGTAGTCCCCACCAAGCCCGGGCGGCAATATCTTCGCCCGCCTCAGCCCCCGCCCATAAGTATCATCACTTACAAGTGTCGCAATACCCCCTGGCCACGCTGCAAGCCTGCAACCCACCTTCACCTCGTCATCCACGAAGAACGTCTGGGCCTGAGGCAAGCAAACACGGGATCGATCCAACGGCGCGCCAGCGGGTTAGTTGGGCGTTCACCGCACGGAACACGCATATGGGGACCGGCGCGGCCAGCACTTCCGTCAAGCCCCCCGTGTCCAGCCCCGTTTGAGGCTCGCATCGATATGTGCTTACCACAGGCGCCTCCCCCACTGCGATCCCCTCCGGCCCTCCCTCATGACCCCTGGCCGCTCACCCCTGGCTGCCCCGCTCCTAACTCGTGATTCCTGACTGCCCCATACATGACTACTGGCTGTCCCACTCCTGACCCCTGACTTCTGATCACTGCCGGCCGCACCACATCCCCTGTTCCCCACTCCACTGCCCCCAGCCCTCCTCCCACCACGGGCGCGGGGTCGGCCAGCCCGGTCGTCTCGATGAGCACCAGGTCAATGTCTCGGTCGCGCTTCCGCAGCCGCCGCAGGATCTTGATCAGGTCGCCCCGGACCTGATGCAAGGCGATCAAAGCATGTCCGC
The DNA here is from genome assembly GCF_000002595.2 of Chlamydomonas reinhardtii. Lineage (NCBI taxonomy): Eukaryota > Viridiplantae > Chlorophyta > Chlorophyceae > Chlamydomonadales > Chlamydomonadaceae > Chlamydomonas > Chlamydomonas reinhardtii. The sequence continues at coordinate 3,510,467 of NC_057017.1, read as the reverse complement.
AATGTGATGCCGTTGTTGTTGGTTGTGGCAAGGATGTATACACAGGTGCAAAGGTACGGCAGTGACGGGCAACAAGGGGCAGGAAGGGGAAGCCTAACGCAGGCGCACACACGCACAATGGGGTGATGCGGCCCTCCAGCAAACGGTAATCGAACGGACAGGGGGGTCTGTGAGGCTGTGACCAGTGACCAGTGACCCGGTGCCCCCGACACGGTGTGCATGTTTCAAGCCGGCCACAAGGCACCACATGCCGCCTAGCGCCTCTCCCTCACTTCCCTACCGTACCCACCGTGCAGCAGATACAGCTGGCGGCGGGGAGGAGGCGGAGTCGCGATGTGAGCGTGGGCAGCAGGGGAGGAGGGGAGGAGAAGAGGGGGATCAATGGATGTGGCAAAGGAACGGGCAGCACAGTTTGGATTCGACACACGCGCAACCAGGTTCGAGCCAGGTCGAGCCCAGATTCTGCAGCTGCTGTGCGCGGCCAGCGTCCAACCCCGCAATGCAGTCAGCTCTCTACCTGCCCCCCTCTCCGACCTCACCCGTGAACTGCGTCAGCAGGTCCCTCTTGTAACCAATGCAATCTCACCCGTTGTTCATCTCCAGGATCTCCTCCTTGGCATTCATGAGCAGGCCTGAGAGGAACGCCCAAGCAGGGGAGTCGGAGCAAAGGGTCAGGACCCCCAGGTGTGTGCGCCCGAGCAAACGGCAACTGAGCTTCCACTTCCGGGCGCGCTTTGGCCCTCACCATCGTCAACGCCGACTTCGCCGAACTCGTTCTCAATCACAGCCACCTTGCCCAAGCCGTGCTTTTCCTTTAGAATGCGATTGACGAGCGTCGTCTTGCCGCTGCCCAGGAAGCCAGTGATCACTGTCACGGGAATTCGCTTGTCGAGCACCATGGTGGCAACTTCCAAGTTTCCTTCAGGGCTGGGGGTCCACAAACACTGTCAATGTATGATGCAGCTGCACATAATGCACAAATGACATAGTTGATTATGGCCAGCCAGCCGCTGCGAATGGGCTCGTACGATTACCGTTGGGCCGTTTGTCCCGGATGTCCTCCCTCCAACGCCAGGCCGGCGCGCGGCAGCACTCGCACAACCAAAGCACGGCGCCCGCCGCTTACATGTCAACATAGGGTGTTTAATCACGGCGAATAATAGCAAGCAAGCCAGGAAGCTAGGCGCGCGCCACACACACGTGCCCTGCACCTAAGACCTTCGTCGCTCTGGCGTCCCCTCCATACCCTCCCTCCCCGTCGCGCCTGCCACCCAGCAGGGGCACTCTTCAGCCCCTCGCACTCCAACACCCTTGCACTCTGAAACCCACGCCAGAAGTTGGTAAGAATGCAAAAGCAATACATATCTTAAACGCCCCAAATCGCATTGCACCGGCTGCCCACGGGCCCTCTTCGTGATGCGGTAGCGTTAGCCCAAACCGATTTCGGTTCTCGCTACCCCTCACACACGCTGTCATCCCACCACGCCGCTCGCTCCTGCATGCGCCCTCGACGCCTCAGCAATCGCCCAATGCCATGCGCATGAATGAGGTGCATCCTAGCGTTACCGCAAAGGCACCCAGCCTTTCAAACCTACTTGACCCCTGCATCCCGCACACGCCACCTTCGTCTAGACACTCGAACGCATCTCCCTCTTTTCCTTCCCTTGTCCACTCCTTCCCTCCCTCCCTCCATCTGTCCCTCCCTCCCACCTCCCTCCCTTCCTCCCTCCCCTCCACGGCTTTCTCAAGGGTGCTGCGCGCCGAACAGCGTCTGGCCCTCCTTCCACTCGCCCGCGTCGCTGCCGGAGCCGTACACGTAGCGGTACACGGAGGCAAAGTCCTGGTCACCCATGCCCTCCTCCACGACCTGTACGGCAAGGAAGCGTACGGCAATACGGCAAGGGGTAGGCACAGCAGGGGTGGATGCGCGCTCATTGACGATGCAAGCTGGGGGTCGCTGCGGCATATGGGGACGGGAGGCAAACGCGAATACGGTAGCAGGCCATGAAGAGTCCTGCGGCTGGCCCGTGACCCGACAGCCTGCACCACCTGTGCCGCATTGGCGGACGGTGGCCGCACACTGCGTCTCATATCCCCTCCCCCTCCACCTCACTCTATTGCATTGGGTTTGGTTTAGTTCGGGCTGGTATCCCCTACCCCCTCCACCCAACTGGCAGTAATCCCCGCACCCGCCCCACTCTGTCTCCCTCCCTTCCCACGCATCCCTCCCTCCCTTCCCACGCCTCCCTCCCTCCCTCCCTCCCTCCCTCCCTC
>NC_057017.1:3497548-3507618 GCF_000002595.2 Chlamydomonas reinhardtii | reverse complement strand
CCTCCCTCCCTCCCTCCCTCCCTCCCTCCCTCCCTCCCTCTCTCTCTCCCTCCCTCCCCCGACACGCCTCCCGCCCCACCCCCCTGACACGCTCTCCCCCGCACCTGCGTGTACATGTCCAGCACCTGTCGCGCCATGGGCACGGGCGAGTGGCAGCGCTCCGCCGCCTCCACCGCCATCTGCAGGTGCGACTGGACCTGCGAGCTGCGCAGCCCGCCGCGGTAGCCCTGTGGCGGAGTGGGGGCGGAGGGGGTGGTGGTGCATTGCAAGGTTAAGACAAGCAGCATACAAGCAGGGGAATCAAGGGACTGGGGCAGCAAGTAAAAACGGCGGGCGGGGTAGGGGGTGGGGGGGGGGGTGGGGGCAGGCAGGCAGTCGTGGCGTGGTGAGAGTGGTCACGTACCGGGACGCCCAAGCCTGATAGCTGCTGCACCATTTCTACCCATCCACCCCTCCTCCCCTCCCCTATCCCCTATCCCCTGCCCTATCCCTATCCCCTATCCCCTCCCTGCCCCGCACCTTGCTGGCGGGTGCGTCCGGGCTGATGCCGGGCACGGGGCTGTACTGCTGGCTGACCCAGGAGCGGGCGCTGCTGGCGTTCAGCACGCGGCTCATCAGCTCCGGATCCACGCCCAGCCGCCGAGCCAGAGCCAGAGCCTCGCTGGTGGCAGCCATGGTGGAGGCCTGAGGCGGGAGGTGGGGGGGGGGATACAATACCGTATTGTAGAGAGGGTGACGTACTAGGCAACTCTGGTGCCAGCAGCAGTGCTGATGCATGATAAGCCAAGGTAATGGTAGCCGCATCCGCTCCCTCCAAGGCGCGCTCGGACTCTCGCTCCTCCCCCCGGCCACGCTCCGCCTCCCCATCGCCCCGCCCCCACTCTCCCGCGCGTCACCGAGCCCGGGCGGCGACATTTACCGCCGGCGCCGCTCGCCCTGCTCCTCCGCGACGCCTCGGCCCACTTCCCATAAGTATTATCGCTCGCAACTAACGCCTCTGCCTGCACTCCCGTTTTCGTTGGCTTTGGTTTAGTTTGGGCTGGTATTTACAACCCCCCCCCACCCCTAACCCTCCCCCCCCGCTCCTCACCATGACCAGGCTGGTGCACAGCCGCGCCGCCTGCGCGTCCCCCGCGTCGCCGCACCAGGTCACCGAGCTGCCCATGGCCTGGGGGGGGGGTGCGTCAGGGGGAGGGGGGTTTGGGGTTGATGGCTTTGGGTTTGGGGGTAGTGTGTGCGTGTTTGTGGGTGGGTTTGGGGGTTGTGTGTGTGTGTGTGTGTGCATGCGTGTGTGTGTGTGTGTGTGTTTGGGTTTGGGTTTGTGCTTCAGTGCATCCTGTACCCAGCCATCCTTGCAACCCCCCCCCCCCACCACCACACACACACATACACACGCCCAGCCCCCACCCCACCCCACCCCACCCCACCTTGAGCAGCGGCTCCACTGCCGGCAGTGCGGCCTCCTCACCGCCCACCAGGAAGGACAGCGTGCCTGTCGGGGGGGCATGTGTGTGTGTGCATGTGTGTGTGCGTGTGTGTGCGTTTAATGGACAATGGAACAGAAACGAGACCCGCCCAAAGCCCGGATAGTGTGTGTATGAGGTCTGAGTCTGTATGAGCGGGAGAAACTATTTGCGGTGCCCACTTAGGCGTAGGCGTCTGTGTGCTAGGAACAGACACAACCCCGTTGGACTTTCAGCATGGCACATTGCAACCCGTCTCCCGTCGCGCCACCATCACAACAGTAGCCGCGCCCCTTCCCGCCACCCCGTGCCCCTCCCCACGCTGGAAGTGTGTGCGCGTTCTGGGTCGGCAAAACTTGTAATCTGAGTTCTGGAACGAACTACCCACCCCACCACCACCGCCTCCACCACGCTTCTTTGCACCCCCCCAGTTTGGCCTGGTATCTGCAACCACCCCCACCACCCTTCTTTCCACCACCACCACCACCGCCAACCCCCCCCCCCCGGCGCACCCTTGTCGGCGCCCACCACGCCGCCCGACACCGGCGCGTCCAGCAGTGTGGGGTAGGCGGCGGGCAGGCCCGCCAGGCGAGGCCCGGACAGGCCGGCGTGCACGCGGGTGGCGCGCACACGGGCGGCCAGCTCGCGCGCCGTGCCGGGGTCCAGCGTGGTGCAGTCCACCTGTGGTGGGGGTGGGGGTGGGGGTGGCGGGGTGGTTGTGGTGCTGGTGGTGGTGGCGGTGGGGTGGGGGTGTTGGTGGTGGTTGGGGGGGGGGCGTGGTGGTGGTGGTGGTGTGGTGGGGGTGGTGGGGTGGTGGTAGTGGTAGTGGTGGCAGTGGTTGTGGTGGTGGTAGTGGCAGTGGCGGTGGTGGGGGGTGAGGAGGGGAGGTTGTAGATACCAGCCCAAACTAAACAAACCAAGCTGAACTAGCGGAGCACGGGCAGGGGCGACAGTTGCAAGCAACAATACTGATGGGAGGGGGCCAAGGCGTCGCAGCACAACAGGGTGAGCGGCGCTGGCGATAATGGGGGGGCGTATATATGATTAATTACGAAGAAACGCAGTTTAAGCCAGGGAGGAGGGAGGGGCAGTTCATTCCGGGGCCCAAAGACAGGAGCGGGGCACTTTAATCCGGGGTCCAAGACGGCGCCAAGAACCCGAGCCCAGCATACGACTTGGGTGCAGGGGTGGGTGGCAGGGATTAGGGTGGAGGTTGGATGCGCAGAGGTGCGTGTAGGCGGATGACGGAGCGCTGCATCGTGGTGCTCCCAGCCTCACGGCCCCACCCTCCCTCCCTCCCCCCTACTCCCCCCCCCTGCCTCACCAGCACTCGCGGCACGATGCCGGCCTTGGGCGCCAGCAGGCCCGCCTGGCCCAGGTACACCTGAGCGGCAGTGGCGGCAGGACAAATCTTTTCTAACACACACACAAACAAACACACACGCAAACGCATACCGGCATACGCACACCGACAAACATGCAGAGAGCCAGAGTCCCACAGACATTGGTGGGCACGCGTGTTCTGCCCCCGCCCCTTTGTTGTCCTAAACACTCAACAGACACAAAGGCGCAGACACACCTGACGAGCGATGGCGGGGCCGGGCAGCATCGTGAACACCACACCCACGCCTGCGCACGTGTGTGTGTACGGGTGGCGGGAAGCAGAGGGAGGAGGTGACCGGGCGAGGGCACTGAACAGCGTATGTATCGTGTATTGGTTTGGGTGCATGCGGTGGGGGCGGCGGTGGGGGCGGAGGTGGGGTCGGCTCCTCCTCCTCTCGTTCGCCACACACTGCTGGGCGCTGCGTCGACCCGCTATGCGCCCTGGTCCCAAGTCCATATCTCTCTCCATTTCGCGACAAGGTGCAACCGCCCGAGAGCACGGCTCGCAACCCCTCAGTCACAGGCTGGAAAGCTCAACCCGACCCATACACGCCATCGCACCTGGCGTCTCCGCAAGTTCCGCAGGACTGGTCACCGCCGTCGCAGAGCCGTACACCCGCGGCGGCGCAGGCACCGCCGCCTCGTGCCCCGCGCCTCCGCCTCCTGCCGCCGCCCTTGCGCCTGCTGCTGCCGCTGCTTCCCCCGCTGGGGCCCCCTGTCCTTGCCCCTGCCCCGCGGCCTGCGCCGCCGCGGCCTCCGACAGGATCCGGTCAACGGCTATGGAGTTCGAGTCAAACACCACGAGGTCACGTCCAGATGCCAGCAGGTGCCGAGCCATGCGGAGCCCCATCGCGCCCAAGCCCACGAATCCAATCTGTCGGAGGGCAGGTGGCAGGATTGAGCGGGGGTCACGAGGCTGCGAGGCTGGGAGATGGGGAGGAGCGAGGGTGGTCAAGGGCTGGGCAGGTCGGTTTGCTCAGTCCCAACGGAAAAAAGGGGGGGCATAGCGGCACCGGGAATGGATGGGGACGGTGCTCGGCGTCAAAAGGATGGCTATGGGGACCGGCTGTGACCGGATGCGCCCAACATAGCGATGAGAAGGCGATGGACTGCTGACTACGGCCGCCCCAGTCGCCGATCGGGGCCCGTGCCGGCGGAAGCTTGCCGGCAGCACGGAGGACGGGCTGCCGGCAGCCCGGTTGCAGCCAGGCACGGCGCGTATGGCCTACTATGCTATCAAAAGCGGCTGCGTTTCGCCAGTCTCCCGGCAATTGCTGCGGAGCGCCTCGCCCTAACTCTCGCCTTGTGTCGGCTGTCAATCAGCTTTCGCGTATGGCCTCGGCTGCCAGCCGTGACTTGCAATTCGCACAATTCAGTATCTCTTATTGTGCTGTAGTTACCCCGAAAGGTGCGACGCCCAGTCGACGAAAATACCTTTTCACTCGACTTGTTTGCGGAAGCAGCGAGCCCTCTCCGGAAGCCCACAGCAACTCCACGCATGTTCGTCATCGTCGGTATCAGAGATTGAGCGAGGGCGGAGAACATCTAGTGTGCGGGGCTACGGGCGCTCTGTCTTCGGGAGTAACAGAAAAGGGTTTTAGAGGTGTTGCGCAGTGGGGAAGGCCTTTGGTGGAGGAAAGGAGACAACAAGATGTATTTTTACCAAAGGTATAGGCGATATGACTGGAGGCGTAAGCTTTCCGAAGCAAGGGCACGCGATCCAGCAACCGGCCGGCACACACCGGCTACCCCCGTCTGAAGGGCCTTCAACCCCTGCGACACAACCCGGAACGCTACTCGAGCTTCATCAGCTAGGCTGCCTGTCCATCCGTGTACCTCCGGCAACATGCAAGCAGCTTTGTTCCTAGCGTAAAAAGCGATAGTGTGGCGCGCATGGATGAGGTGTGCACTTCACCTGCTTGTGGAACATAGGCCATGTTTCAAACAACAGCACGATATGCGCATGACTTGAAATTGAGGCCCAGGAGAAAGCCCCTTCAACTTTAGGCTAAAGTGCATGGAAAGAGCCAGGATGACGTGGATTGCAAGCGCATAAAACGCCTGCCTTCCGAAATTGACTAAGCACACACAACTTTGATCATTTTGATAAACAACTAGAACGCACCAGATCTCTTTTTCTGCAAGGGAAGAGGCCAACTTGTGCAGCATGCAGCTAAACCTCGGCCGTCCCAGCACCCGCGTGGTGGCTGGCCACCGCCATGCCACTCCTGTGGTGACTGCTTCTCGCTTCAGCAGCCGCAGGTCGTCGGTCGCGGCCAAGGCCGTTCAGACCCCATCCAATGCGACCGCCGCGAGCGAGCTGCAGAGCCTTGGCCGCCTTTCCACCATTGTCCCCGACACTCTAGCCATGGAGACTCTGACCCCCGGCGCCAAGCTGGCTGCGGGGACTGTGTCAGCAAGCGTCTTACGGTCCGTCCTCGTTTCAGAGTCGCTGGGCCTGAAGCCGTATGAGGTAAGCACCAAAATGACCTTTACACATATCACCTGCGGTAGAACTGTCTGAAATGCCTTGCCATCCAGTCTCGGCGATTCGGAGTAACGAATGCCGATCGAATCCCTCGGAACAGCCGCTCGTTGGCGTTATTGCTGTTTGTAGTGGGCTTGTTGGTCTCAGCGTCGCATAGGTTCGATGTCGAATTGCGTTTCCGGAACATCGGCCAGTGGTGGAAGCTGAGCATGGCGCTTGGGTGTTGCGGAGCACCAGGCCGCTGCAAGCGTTGGACAAGCAGGGCCGCGTACCTGGCCTTGCCATGCACGCATTCACAGACATCCTACTCGGCACGCCTCTCTCACCAAACTCGGCTTAGAGTGCAGCCTCTGCCGCGGCATGTCAGCAGTCGCCACCACGGCCCATCTCCTGACCCCGCCCCGCGCCCTGTCCTCCTCCGCACCTCTTCCCTCCCACAGAACGCCATCGTGGCCGCCATGGCCGCCGGCAAGAACAGCAACAGCCCCCTGGCCGCCGCCGCGGACCCGCTGGACCGGTGAGCACGGCCTCCCTGACCGCCCCGAGTTCGTTTCTGCGCATTCCTTCCTTCTCCAGTGCACCGGATCCACCTGAGTCGTACACAGAAGGGTCACGCATGATCAAACGCATGGGCCCCACCTGCGTCACCCTGGCAGCACGTACGCGTAGCGTTGCACGCCGACGCCCGGTCCGCAATGGGCACGCCACGCCGGTCAACTCAACACGCACGTGCGACGCAGGGCGCTGGTCAACGTGGGCGCCATGCTGTGCGACGTGGTGTGGGGCCGCGTGGAGACCATCGTGGACCCCAACCTCGCCAACGACCAGGGTGAGGCTTCGCACCAGGCTCCACAGGGTTTGGGTGGTAAAATAGCCGGGGGAAGCGCATGAGGCGGGGGCCGCATGTCCAGACGGGGTTAAAAGGGCCAGGGCCCGCGGTGCACTTGTTGTGCCGTCAGCACGGGCGTGTGTCGACGTATGCCTTGCTAGTTGAAGCCAAGTCGGAATGGGAAGTCCATCTGCCGCCGTGGTTCCGTCCTCCCACCCCATCATCCCATCATCCGCCTCCCCCTCACCCAACGCACGTTCCCCTCGCAGCTCCTCTCCCCGCCGCATCTCTCTTGCCCCTTACCTTCCCTACCTCACCGCCATGACCGACTGCCCCCCGCCACCCCACCGCTCGCCCCACCGCCACCCCACCGCGCGCGCCACCGCACAGCCGCGGTGACGGAGAAGGTGCGGCTGCTGGCGGCGCTGTACGCGGCGCTGCGGGTGCCGCGCGACCGCCTCATCTTCGGCCTGCCCGCCACCTGGGCCGCCACACAGGTGCGGAGACAAGAGGGAAGGAAGGGGGTTTGAGAAGTTTTTGAGTAGTAGGAAATTTCGGAGGACTATGAGTGGGTGCGAAGCCGGCGTAACAGAGCCAGAAAACTCGCATGTATGATGTGCGGGGGAGGGGGAGTCTGCGGGCGAGGTGAGGTGAGGTGCGGCGAGCTCGGGCTGTGCATAGGAGGTGCGCGGGGTGCGGCGCGGTGGGATGGGCCCTGGCGGGGCATGGTGGCGGGGCACGGGGCGCTGGCGAGGAGAGGGAGGGATGGGGGGCTGGTGGAGGGATGAGGGGCTGTTGGAGGGCGCTGCAGCACTGGGCCCGAGCGGCGCTGTACCCCCTTTATGTGTGTGTCTGTGTGTGTGGTGGACGGCGCGGGGCAGGGCTGGGGCCCTGGGCATGGCTGGTGCCGCAGTGGTCCTACCCGGTATCCGACACACCATACTAACGCCTGGTGTGGTGTATTTTGTTGTTGGCGTGGCCCGCAGGCAGCCAAGACTCTGGAGGCCGAGGGCATCGCCACCAGCGTGAGTGGGAACTCCCTGTGGAGGCGGAGGTGGGGGGGGGGGGCTGCAGGAAAGCGGGTTTGCGGCCTGTTCGATTCCTTACGGGATGCAGGGTCAGGTCGTGCGCGCTAACCCAAGTCCGCACGCCCCTCCACACCCTTCCACACACCCAGCCATGCATAACTAAGCAACCCCTCCCCCACACACCCTTCCACACACCCAGCCATCCATAACTAAGCAACCCCTCCTCCACCCCCACCTTCCCCCCCCCCCTGCAGCTGTACATGGTGTTTTCCGCCGCCCAGGGCATCGCCGCCATGCAGGCCGGCGCCTCCGTCATCCGCATTAACGTGGGCCGCGTGCGCGAGTGGTACGACAAGAACCCCGGCGCCATCCGCAACCCCAACGTGAGAGAGACACACACAGCGCGTGGCGTGGCGCGGCGTGGCGTGGCGTGTGGGGCGCGTGTGGGGCACGTGTGTGGTGGGGGGTTGGGGTTGGCGAGGGTGGCGCGGCGTAGTGCGCCACCCTTGCCCTTGGCGAGCACGGGGACCCGGTGCTCCTGAACCTGCTGTACCTAAAGTTGTTACGACATCTCTCCCCCACTCACACACACACACACACACACACACACACACACACACACATTTACACACACACCACCACCGTTCCCCAATGTGTTCCCCAACACACCCACACGGCCTCATCCACGCGCGCAGGGCCCCCGCGAGGACACGGGCCTGCCCTCCGCCTACGACCCCGCCATTGAGCTGGTCAAGGAGCTCTACTGCTACGGCCGCAAGTGAGCGCGGGCCGGGGGCAGGGCGCAGCGCTGCCTGGCGGTGTGCGGTGCAGTCAGGGCCGGGGGGGGGGGGGCGGGGGGTGCAGCCAGGGGTGGGGTGGGGTGCAGCCAGGGGGTGCAGCGGGGCTACCGGGCGGCAGGGTGGGGCTTGGGGCTCGGGGCTGGGGCTTGGGGCTGGCGGGGGTACCGTAGTAGTGGCTTCCTAGCATGGTTTGGCCGCGGCTCGGGGTCCTGGGCTCCGATGACGACGCGGGGTGGGGCCTGTGTTGCGGGAAGCCCCACGGCTGACACCTCTCACACCTCAGGTCCCTCTCGCGGCGCCCGCAGGTACCACCCCAAGAGCGCCATCATGGCCATGGGCCTGCGCTCGCGGCAAGGTGAGGGGCGTCGGGGCTCACATGCATGTGTGTGTGTACCGCTACCGTACATGGCACACCCCGACCCTAATGCCTACCACCACCACCAGTCCACCACCACCGCCCCAAATCCACCGCCCCCGCCCGCGATTGCCGGCCACACCCTCCACTAAACAATCTCCACTGCAACAATACCACATCCAACTCCACCACCCCAAACCCACTGCCCCAACCGCCGCCCCGACCCACTCCTCAACCCCCTCCTCATCCCACTCCTCCTCAACCCCCTCCTCATCCCACTCCTCCTCAACCCCCTCCTCATCATCCCACTCCTCCTCAACCCACTCCTCACCTGACCACCCCACCTGACCACCTCCCCACCAGACGCCCTGGACCTGGCTGGCCTGGACTACCTGATCCTGTCGGGCCGCGTCATGAGCCAGCTGGCGGCCCAGGACACGGACCAGGTGAGAGGGGAGGACAGGGGGGGAAGGGGGACGACAGATGGGGGGAAGGGGGAGGGCAGAGGGGGGAAGGGGGAGGGCAGTCGGGAGGGGGCGGTGTGTGGAGGGGTGTGGGGTTACATTCATGGGGGTGGGGGGGATGAAGGGGGTGCTGAGGCGGGAGGTGGACACTGCTTTCACCATTCCCACTGGGGGGGCGAGGGGGAAGTGTGGGATGGATTGGTGGGTGTCACGAAAGCGCGAGACAGGGCCGTGGACTGACGGGGCTTGCTGGGGGTTGGCGAGAGGCGTGTGGGCAGCAGCCTGTGCAGCTGATACTGGGACAATTGGTAGGGAGATGGGCGCAGCAGGGTCCGAGGCGGAGGGGCTGTGGCTGGGGCTGTGGGTTGTGTAGGAGCCAGGCGATACGGCTTGTGGTGGGAGGCCTGGGGTTTGGGGCCTGGGGGTCGCGGCGCCCGAGCTGAGGCTGAGGGGGGTTTCCTCCGGCGACGCAGAGCTGACCTGCGACCCCTGCTACTGAGGCATGCTGGGTCACACGTAAATACACACACACACACACACACACACACACACACACACACACACACACACACACACACACGTACACACACATACACACACACACACACGTACACACACATACACACACACGTTTGTTCCGTTGCCCTAACACGTACATTCTCTTTAACTCTCTCCCCGCAGGGCTACAACGACGGCCTGTCGGCGGTGGGCGGCAGCAGCGGCGTGGAGGCGGTGCTGACGCCGGCGCTGGCGGCGCAGGCGGAGGTGAAGCAGGTGGGAGGGGCGTGGAGGAGCGGGTTGGGAGCGGGGTGCTGCGGTGGGGGCCGGATGGGTGGCAGGCTGCAGGCGCGTGTGGTAGGGGCGTCATGCGTGATTGTGGGCCCCCGTGGGCGTGAAGGCTGGGTGGCTGGAACAGGGGTGCCATCAGCGGCGTTGGGTGCAAGCGCACAGACGCAGCCAACATCGCCCAGTGAAGTCGACCTGACCCCCTCTTCCCATCCTCTCCGCCCTCCCCTCTCTCCCCTCTCCCCCAGTGGCCCGCGCTGACGGAGCCGGTGTGGAAGAGCGAGCTGGGCCCCGCCGCCACCGAGCTGCTGGCGGCGGCGCTCAAGCTGCGCGCCAACGACGTCACCGAGCTCAAGAAGCTGCTGGCCAGCCGCTCCTCGGCAGCCGACTAATGTGTGTGGTCGCTATGGCATGTGCTGGGCCGGAGCAGCCGACTAATGTGTGTGGTCGCTGTGGCATGTGCCGGGCCGGAGC
>NC_057017.1:3469558-3497448 GCF_000002595.2 Chlamydomonas reinhardtii | reverse complement strand
CATCCACTCCTCCTCAACCCCCTCCTCATCATCCCACTCCTCCTCAACCCACTCCTCACCTGACCACCCCACCTGACCACCTCCCGACCAGACGCCCTGGACCTGGCTGGCCTGGACTACCTGATCCTGTCGGGCCGCGTCATGAGCCAGCTGGCGGCCCAGGACACGGACCAGGTGAGAGGGGAGGACAGGGGGGGAAGGGGGACGACAGATGGGGGGAAGGGGGAGGGCAGAGGGGGGAAGGGGGAGGGCAGTCGGGAGGGGGCGGTGTGTGGAGGGGTGTGGGGTTACATTCATGGGGGTGGGGGGGATGAAGGGGGTGCTGAGGCGGGAGGTGGACACTGCTTTCACCATTCCCACTGGGGGGGCGAGGGGGAAGTGTGGGATGGATTGGTGGGTGTCACGAAAGCGCGAGACAGGGCCGTGGACTGACGGGGCTTGCTGGGGGTTGGCGAGAGGCGTGTGGGCAGCAGCCTGTGCAGCTGATACTGGGACAATTGGTAGGGAGATGGGCGCAGCAGGGTCCGAGGCGGAGGGGCTGTGGCTGGGGCTGTGGGTTGTGTAGGAGCCAGGCGATACGGCTTGTGGTGGGAGGCCTGGGGCTTGGGGCCTGGGGGTCGCGGCGCCCGAGCTGAGGCTGAGGGGGGTTTCCTCCGGCGACGCAGAGCTGACCTGCGACCCCTGCTACTGAGGCATGCTGGGTCACACGTAAATACACACACACACACACACACACACACACACACACACACACACACACGTACACACACATACACACACACACACACGTACACACACATACACACACACGTTTGTTCCGTTGCCCTAACACGTACATTCTCTTTAACTCTCTCCCCGCAGGGCTACAACGACGGCCTGTCGGCGGTGGGCGGCAGCAGCGGCGTGGAGGCGGTGCTGACGCCGGCGCTGGCGGCGCAGGCGGAGGTGAAGCAGGTGGGAGGGGCGTGGAGGAGCGGGTTGGGAGCGGGGTGCTGCGGTGGGGGCCGGATGGGTGGCAGGCTGCAGGCGCGTGTGGTAGGGGCGTCATGCGTGATTGTGGGCCCCCGTGGGCGTGAAGGCTGGGTGGCTGGAACAGGGGTGCCATCAGCGGCGTTGGGTGCAAGCGCACAGACGCAGCCAACATCGCCCAGTGAAGTCGACCTGACCCCCTCTTCCCATCCTCTCCGCCCTCCCCTCTCTCCCCTCTCCCCCAGTGGCCCGCGCTGACGGAGCCGGTGTGGAAGAGCGAGCTGGGCCCCGCCGCCACCGAGCTGCTGGCGGCGGCGCTCAAGCTGCGCGCCAACGACGTCACCGAGCTCAAGAAGCTGCTGGCCAGCCGCTCCTCGGCAGCCGACTAATGTGTGTGGTCGCTATGGCATGTGCTGGGCCGGAGCAGCCGACTAATGTGTGTGGTCGCTGTGGCATGTGCCGGGCCGGAGCAGCCAACGGATGTGGTCGCGGACCACCAAGCCTGCGTTACGCCGGAGGAGGAAGGCGCGCAGGTTCTGGCGGCACTGCTTGCGGCGCTGGCGTGGGTGGCGGAGGTGGCTGGGCTAGGCTGAGCTGAGCTGAGCTGAGCTGGGGTACTGGTGCGCCCAAGGGCTGAATCGGATGAGCGGGATTCCTTCTTGGCGAGGACCAGGAGGGGCGCCGTGTGTGCGTTCCTACCGAGTGTGCCGCTTTGTCGCGTTGACTTGTGTGCGCTTCCGTATCACGGCGGGCTTTCGGACGTGAAGCAAACTAAGTGGGATAATGTGTTGCGTTGGGAGGAGGCGGAGCGAGCTCAGTCCCGGATACTGGCAGGGCCGCTGCAAACCGCCTGGGGGTTGTTGTTTGAGTGAGCGCGTCTTGCCCTCTCGTTGCACATTGTTGACCGTTGTTGCGCATTATGGGACGCACGTCAGGAGGTGGAACAATGTCTGTTGGAGCTTTGGATCGCCGCGAATGCATCAAAGTAGTCTTTCCACAGCAGGTGCTGTTTCCGGACAGAATAAGACATGCCGGCAGCCTATGCAGACGCGAGGCATGAGGCATGCATCAGACGTTGCTGCAGCCGTGCAGCGGTTAGGTGCGCCTCGCTACATGGCAGGGTGGCACTCGTAGCACGGTAGCGAGGTGTACAAGCGAGTGGTGGCGGCGGTGTCAAGTGGCATGTGAAGTCACGCCTCCCGCTGCTGCACTCCTCTGCTGCGCACACGCGGGTCCTGCAGGATGCTGGGGCTAGCCGCCGGAGTAAGCTGGCCGAGTATGGGCAATTAAGCACCCAGCTCCGCGGGGCAAGTACAGGCAGCGACAATGGACAAGTGTTCCCCAGTCACGGGAAAAGTGGGCTGAGCGCCTGAGCCCACGCCACGTCTCAAGAGATCTGCGGCCGCAAGCGTCTATCTCATCTCCCGGACACAGACACAAACAATGCCGGCGACCGCGTCTACTGATTTGCCAAGGCACAGACAGCATCCCGCGACAACACACACGGCGCATACTTGCTTGCGCACTTGGCACGTTAGTTGTGTTAGCCCTGCCTCCGCGTGCTTGCCTTGTACAGCGCTCGCCGCTCGCACGCAGCACGCCTCACAGCCCAGCCAGCCCTGCTCGCCGATCTGCTCGCTACTCGCCATTCCTAGCAGGTTCTGTTCCAATCCCCTCCAGCCGCAGCCAGCCCACATGGCACCCGAAATGTGGCTTGCCCTAATGTCGCTGTCGCGCGCGCATCTACACCGGTCCAGCATAGCCTGGCCTCCACTACGCGCCCCCACTACGCCTCCAGCCCTTCACTATGCTGCTGCCGGCAGCCCCGCCTCCTTCCCGACCCGCTCCGCCGCCGCCGCCAACAGCGCCGCCGCCGCCGTCAGTTCGGCGCGTGTCAGCGCCGCGCCCTCATCCAGCGGCACGTCCAGGTGTGCGCTAACCGCCGCCCCCGCCACCCACTTTGCCGTACACGCCATGTCACACTGCTTCAGCGGCGGCGCCTGCGTCACGCCCGCTTCCGTGTCCACAACCACCCCGTCAATGACCAGCGGAGGCGGCGGGGGTGGCGGCGGCGGCGGCGCCGCCACCGCCAGCCGTGTCGACGGCGTGGCGATGGTGAGGTCCGCGGCGCCGTACAACCACGGCTGGCCGCCAGGGGTGGTGACGCCGCCGGCGGCAATGGCCTTGATGGCGCCCGCCGCGTCACCGGCGGCGGTGGCGGCCGCGGCGGCGGCGCGCGCCTTGTCCTCGACGGCGGCGCGGGCGGCGGCGGCGGCCGCCTCCAGTCGTTTGTAGACTGGGCCCAACACTGAGTCCGCCTCGGTTCCGAACACCGCCTGTGGATTACAGTAGGGCCTTGATGGTGGGCTTGCATGTACCGTAGGCGGGTTGACGGATGCGGCGTTGGTGCTCGCGCATGCACCCATCCCCGCCCGCCAAAAAGCTTCACCCAATCCTGAAGCAGCGCAATGCCATCAGCCCACCTTTCCGCTAGCCTCCCTTCCAACCACCCCACGCCGCCTCTATCCAACTCTGAGGTCATCAGCCGCGCATCACACGCGCATTCCCCCACAACATTGACCATATGCCTCAGCATCACCCCCCGGGCCTCTGGATTTTACTGGGAATGGTGGCTGTTTACTGGGAACGATTGTAAGCAAGTCGCGCCTCACCTGTCGAGCCATGGGGTTGCCGAACAGCATGTGGTGCGGGCTTAAGGGGTCGCGGCTGAGGGCCGCCGACAGCCCCGCGCCCGACAGTGTGAGGCCAAAGCCGACGCGCCACAGGCAGCGACCCAGCGCGCGCTCACCCGTGGTGGGCTGCCCGTCGCGCACACAGGACACCCACTTCTCCTGCAAGGACAGGCGCAAGTGGGCGGGGGGGGGGGGGGCGCGGCAGGGTTGGTGGGTCTGTGAAGGTGGGTTTGGGTTCGCGCGCAGCGTGCAGCGCCGTGGCAGGCAGGCATGAAGGCGGCATGGGCGCTCGCACAACCTGCCCCACTTCTGAACCCCACATCCCTACACCGCTATCCGCCCATGGCGTCACGCAACCGCATACAGGCATCTACGGGCACTCTCGCCTCCTGCCCTGCCCTGCCCCTTCCCGCCCTGAGCCTCCGCTCATTTCCAGGTTGAGACAGCGCCCTAACCTCCCCGAATCCGCCTCACCAACCCGCTCATCCCTAAACCAGCTGCCACGCCCACCTTGTTTATGTAGCTCAGCAGTTTGAAGTTGAGCGCCACGCCCGCGCCCGCCGCCGGCCAGGAGTGCCCGCAGCGGTCGCCGCTGCCCAGGAAGCGCCGCGTGCCGCAGCCGTTGCCGTCACCCACCAGCCCGTTACACAGATCGAATCGGAACTCGCAGCCCGAGGCGGGCCGGCACACCGGGCACACCGGCTGCGGAAACTTGGGCGGCCGCTTCCGCCCCATCACCGCAGTCAGGTTGAAGCCGCAGGGCAGGCAGGCGGCCGCGACGCGCGAGGGCGACAGCAGCGTGATGCCGTTCCAGTCGGCCAGGTGGTCGCACACGGCGGCGGCGCGGCCGCTGAAGCCGGACAGAAGCGACAGCGCGTGGTGGGGAAGCCACAGCGTGTCGTCACGGGCCAGGAGCAACCAGCGGTAGGGCGGTGGGGCTGAGTTGGGCGCGCCGAGCGAGTAGTGTTCAAGGCCGGTGGCGTTCGCGGCCGCCTTGCGGGCTAACGCCATGAGCAGCTCGTGTGCAAGCATGGGAGCCATCGCAGCGCGCGGCCCCGTGCGGTGCTCCGCATGCAGGGTCGCGGGAGGGGGGTAGCGGCCGTAGGGGCCGCCGCCCGCCGACTCGTCGGGCTGCGCGTCCGCCCATGCAACGTAGGCTTCGGCGTGGGGCCCGGCCAGGCCGCCAGTTTGCTCGTTGAGGGCCGCGGCGTCAGCTGCCGTCTCCAGCGCTATGATGGTGCGGATGCCGCGCCTGAATCGATGTGGGAGTGTTTGGAATTGGGGGAGGGGACAATCCTCGAGCGTCGGAGACGAGCCAAGGAGCCCGGAACGCTGGAGGAACGGCGCCGTCCAGTGCACGGGCACGGGGCTTGGATGTTGCCATTGCCCCTTTGTCGGCGCCCTCTTTACAGTGTCACGGACACACAGGCGTGAAGCGCGTGAGGCAGTGCCATACGTGGCTTGCAACGGCGTGGAGGCCTGGGGTTCGGGCTGCGCCGAGCCGTGTCCCAACCTGGTAGTAACCTACCGTGCGAGTCGGCTCGCGTGCACCAGCGGCAGTCGCTCCTTTGTTGTTGGTATCACAATGACTAGGTCCGCCAACGTCAAAGGCGGCTGCGTAGCCTCCGCCGCGCCATCCTCGCTGAGCAGGGCGCGATGCAGCTGCGCTGACCCAAAGCTATACGTGAACAATGCTATAGCAAAAAGTAACATGAGTGAGCTCATCTGTTCTGCTAATGGAGCTTATAACGACTACTTCTTGAGAGCTGTTGTGCAAGCGTGGCCATAGCTTAGCCCTGTGCAATTCAGTGGCTTGTTAAATGTATGGACACGCTTACGCAAACCGGGCTAGCTGTCTGTTGGACTGCGCAAAGAACAATGTGCCATGGGGATGCTGACCTGAGCACGCACTTACACGACGGCACTCCCGACCGGCCGACCGGGCCTGCCACTGCTGGCGAGTGGCCGTTCTGCTTCGCCTTGGTTCCCCGTCTGCCTCTTCCCCAACTACACTATATTACGGCAGCCAAGCACGCGCGATGTTACAAAGGCTCCTCGTCAACAACCTGTGACAATCCGACCCCCCCTTCATCAGAGCAAGACCGTTGGATGCCGGTTGGTCGCCGCACGTAGTGCAGTCCCAAGACATGAAACTGGACGGGAGCTGCACCAACAGGCGGGAGTTGCATCGTGCAGTTGCACCGACACACAGGTGCTTACGCTAACCTTCAACAGACAGCAATCAGCGGCTACACCTCGCGGCACCTCGTGCACCCGGGCTGGGGCCAGTCAGCTCACATTCTCCCAGTGCTTGTATCTTGTAGATGCCCTCAGGCACCCGGCATCTACACATGCGTAGATGACCCTGACCGCGGCATCTACACTTAAGCCCCCAAGCCCCTCAAAACGTCTACGCTTCCCCCATTTTTGCGCCAAAACCGGCCAAAACCGTCTACACTGCGTAGATGCGTGGCACCAAAACCCAAAAATTTTTCTCCGCCTTCGGCGGATTTTGGGCAGATTTCTACAGTGTAGATGGAAGATACGAGCACTGCATTCTCCAACACATTCCGACTCCATAACGATGCACCAAGCAGACCGCCCAGATCTCAACATCGGTGCCCTACCTCTCTCAGCCATGGGAGAATGCCCCCCCCCTGATCTCAGCAGTGTCCTTCTGCGGCCTTGCCGCACTCGTCTGTCCTCAACACATACTACCGCCGTGTCCTGGAAACAGCAGAAAAGATATGGGGGGATTGCGGGCTGTGCCTTGCAGATTTGGTGTCATTCCCCACGGCCAGCTTGGCGGCGCCCGCCAACGCCGCCCGCCCGCCCTTGCAAACCTTGCCACTGTTCTAAACCGTGTCTGACTCGCCGTGCCTTTCTTGCGCTGACAGGAACTATCCGCTGAGACACACCAACAAATAAAATCAGGAGAGCCCTGGATAAAACGGTATGTGCGCCCTCACGCTGCGTCAGGACGTAAAGGGGGGCCAGGTACACAAAAGCTACCGCGTTGTGCGCAGTCTGCGCCTCTTCACCATAACTACCGTATAACAGTAAATGACTGCAATAATATAACCATCAGATGTGAACTACCTTCTCTCCTACAATCCCAATGCCCCAGCTCAGGGCTCCTATCTTAATGTCTCCAGACATTAATGGGCCATTTTGGCCGTTTCCTAGACATTCCTTCCGGGGGCTAATGTCTGGGGCGAGACTTTGTTGGCCCGGGTTGGGGGCCGGTTTTGTCCGAATTCCCATGGAGAAGCCCCCCCACCGCCATGTGCCCAGACAAAAGATGGCGGCTACCCGGCCGTTTTTGTCTGGAATTAGACATTCAGGGGGGGGGGGGTAGTTTCGACTGGGAAAGGCCCCATGTTCTAAAACGAAAGAGCTTGACGAGAGGACTCCAAATCCACTTTCAGAGTTTCAATCAGGGTAGTAATTGCAAAGTTATGGGCCCTCAAAGTTCAGGGTCGGTCGTCGGGGCTGGGGGTCCCCAAGATTTCGTCACGCGGATGTGGGTGGGACTGCCAGATTTCGTCTCTGCGCCCTAAACGCCCCTCTAAACGCTCCGCCCATTAGCACAAGCACTAGCACACATTAGCACGCACATACTAAAGCATTTGCAGAACGTTTGGCCTCTGGAAAGCGGCCGCATGTCCGTCCACATCATCATCTAAGTAGCGTAGAGCCCCCACTCGAGCGCCTCTCACTGGCGTAATGGAGACTATGCGGACTGGTGCTAACTTGTAACGGCCAAGGCTTGGTGTGGGTCATGGCGACAAGGCTGCCGCCGGCCATCGAGCGTGACATGAATCCCAGGATTCTTCACATGATCCCGGGAGAAAGTCCACCGATCTCTTCCGTCACACAATCCCAAACATCATATGTACAGCGCAATTGTAAGCTTAAGCGCACGCCCCGGTAGTCTGACAGAAGGGTCGGTGGTCGGCCATGGACACACGGACATGTGTGGCATGGCTGCCAGTCAAGTTGTGCCTCCAGCTGAACCGAAGATATACAATTGTAGAGCTCGCCGAGAGCAGTCGATTGACACCGACCTGGCTAAAAATCAAAGGGTTTTGAGGGGGGTTTTGAGGTGTTGCACGGTGGTGGGGTCGGTCGGTTGGTCCGGAGGGGGGGTCGGGAGGTTTTGGGACATGGGGTCTGGAGGTTTAGTTCGTACCCCCCCCCTGGCTCAGGCGCACATTATTCCACTTCATACAGTGTGTCAGCTGTCGGTCTAGACGGCCTCCGCTGTAAGAAGCTGAGCTGAGCGGAGCAAGGGCTGATGGGGCAACTGACTCCTGCAGACTGCCAAGGGCACTTACACTGCAGAGGCTCGTGGGCAGGAAGTGCAGGCCAACCAGACAGCAAGGAAAACCTCTTAACACCCCTGCCGCTGCTTGAAGCGGTGATTAGAATGCCGAACGACAGAGAGCAGCAAATGCTGGTCGCTCCGGCCGTCTTATAGGCCTCCATGCCATCCCCGTTTAGCCTTATTCTCGCTCCGCTTTGCTATGCTCAAACTAAACTAACCTGTTGATTTCGTCACTCTGTTCTCCATGACACACTCCTCCCCCCCCCACGCACACACACACAGCAGCAACGCTGTGACCACAACAACAACCTTACTACACCATCCAATGCAAAGCTGCGCCTTACTGTCTTGATAATGCCATGGTGGCGGTGGAGGCCTAGAAATAAGGGCTGTGCAGCTAAGATCTAGGCGGCCTAGCCAAGTGTGCCTTCAGCCAGGTTCAGCTGTTCAAACATCGCCTTCATATTCGCCTTCATATTCTCCAGTAGTTCCTGGCTCGCCTTCTGCTTGTCCTCGGCCTCCTTGCGTGCAGCCTTCTCCACCGCCAGCTCCAGCCGCAGCTGCCGCACCTCTGCCTTCAGACTCTCATTCTCTGCGTGCAATGATGCATTCTCCAAGCACACAGCATCTACCTCCTTCATCAGCACTGACACGGCCTTCTTCACCTACGAGAGCACAGAGGTGGAGAGAATGAATGAGTACACGTGATCCTCCAAGTCAGGTCAGGCCCTTTTCGCTTTGGCACAGCCGGTCGCATCCTTCAATGCGCACGACAAACATGACTGGCAGGCGCAGCACACGTTACAAGAGCAGCTGCGAGATGCTTACCCCTGTGTCTCCGCCGCCCCCGCTTGCATCAGCAGCATGTGCACCAGCGGCCCCCGCAGGACCCTGCCGGATGCCATAAACATCAGACACAGCAGACAAACACGCTGTTAGCTTCACACCATTGATGGGCATCGCCATACAAGCAAGGCTCTGACAAGCATCATGCCATGGGGCTTGGGATTGCCGTACACCTGTCGCTTGAGGGACTCAAGCCGTAAGGCCCCCCTAAAGCCGCACTTGCCTGCGTGTAGGGCAGGCCGCCATTGAAGCCACCGCCGTGGTGCGGTGACAAAGCGCCACGTGCTGGTGCGGCCGCAGGTGCTGCAGCAGCGGCGGCCGCTGCGGGCGCCGGTGTGCGCACTATGCGCGGGGCCGGTGATGGCGCCGTGCCGCTGCCCTGGCCACCGCCAGCGACGTGCGGCTGCCTGCAACAACATCAACACACCCAGTACTTTATCGTGCAAGCATGGCGACATAGCATCGGTTGCACAGAGAAGGCCAAAAGGTGCGAGCTATGGGTTACTACCAAGGTTGCGGCATGAGTGCGGGGAAGTTCCCAGCTTACCCATTCGGGACCTGGGAGGGTACTCCACCAGCACCGCCTCGACCTGGGGTCGCCTGCGGCTGCCTGTGGCGCTGTGGCGGCCGCTGGTCCTCCCCCGGCTCGTCAGCCGCGCCAGCCCCCCGCTCGTACACCTGGACATAAACGTACACCGAGCACCCAATTGCGGTTTGGTGAGTATCATGGTGAGTGTCATGGTAAGACGGTGCCGGCGCACTTGTTTGCCCATAACCCAGAATTCCCCGTAGGTCAGGGAGCTGCAAAATTACTGCTGAAGCTTCGACACCTTACCTCTTGCTCGCCGTCCCCATCACGCAGGCCCACACCACTGCGGTTTCGGTCCGCAGCAGCTCTAGTGCGAGGCACTCCCGCCGCGCCTGCTGCAGCCGCGGCACCTGCAGCGGCACCAGCGCTGCCTCCCACGCGCAGCTTCAGCCTTTGCACAGCCCCTGAGCCGCCAGCGCCTGACCCCGCCATTGCTCGCCTGCGGCCGCCACCTTCGCTATCGCTCAGGGGCGCCGCTGCCGCCCCGGCAGCAGGAGCGGCAGCAGCTTCAGGCTCGGCCACAGGTTCAAGGCGGGAGATGTCTGCAACAAGCAGCAAGTGTCCTTGCGGCCGGGTGCGGTACAGCGTGAGGTCGTGCATGATGCTGCTGCGGTCCGTCACGCCAAGCCCGCCCATGACCTCCCGCAGCTTTCGCAGCACCAACTTGTGCTTGTTTCTGTGGTACAGCGTGATGGTCGCGTTCATGGGGATGAGGGGACCGCCGTCAAGGCTGATTGCGACCAGCAGCCGTGGCCGCCAAGGCTTTGTTGCTGGGGTGCTGCGGCCGCCGTGGGGCGTGCCACTGCCCCCGCCCGTAGCCATGGCGGCAGCGCCATGGCCCTGACCGTGCCGTGCGTCGCGGTGGTATTGCTGTCGCTGTCGCTGCGCCATGCCTGCCGCCGCATCCGCGTCGTCATCATCGCCCTCCTCCTCCTGCTCCCAGTCCATGTCGCCGTCATTATCCACCACCTCTTCGTCGTCGTCCTCCCCCTCGTTGTCCTCCCCTTCCTCCTCCTCTTCGCCCTCATCATCGTCATCGCCCTCCCCCCCCTCCTTCTCCTGCCCCTCCCCGGCCTCGTCTTCTTCCACCTCCTCCTCGGCCTCCTCCCCGTCCTGCTCGCTCTCCTCCTCCTCCGCCGCCTCCTTGCCGTTGAACACCACCTCCTCGCCGTTAGGCGAGAAAGCCCAGGTGTGCGTCATGGCGACATTGACCACGACACTGCCGCTTGGTGCCGAGGTAGGAGGTAGGTGAAAGCCCCGCACTTTCGCAGCCAAAAGTTTCTTCACAAAGTGGGTCGCGAAGCCAAACTGGTATTCACGGTTCAGCCGCACTGTCGCGCCCTGGTTCGTCCGCTGCTTCTTGCACAGCGGTGGCAGCTCAAAGGCCGGCAGCACTTGGTGCACCGGCCTGTGGAGCGGCTGCTGCTGCTGCTTAGGCTTGGGACCAACGGCAGTAGCACGTTTGGCGGCGCCTACACCATGTGGTGTACTGCGTGGAGATGCAGCGACACGTGCCTGTGCAGGAGGGAGGTGTGGGGACATGCACATGGGACTTCAGCGCATGGGGACAGCGCACTGACTGAAGCGCACCGACCAACTGAAACTGTCCCTAAACTCTGTGGCCCGCACTGTCTTCCCAAACCGCGCCCAATTTGAGCCTTTGGCTCCCAAACTTTAAGAACCAACGGCTTCACCCACAGGTTCTGAGGAGGGCAAAACGTGTCCACACCTCAACCTAGCCCGCATCCCTCAAGATTTGGCTTTGTTGTGCATATAAGGGCCCTAAGTCCTGACTCTTGTGCCAATAGATGTCGCTCAGGATGAAGTAAGTTCGCAAAGCACATTTCCCCATCAGCTCAGTTTCTGAGTCCAAACTCATACCAGCACAATTGTTGGTCATTTGCGCATACGTGGCAATCATTAGGGATGTTAAAGCAGTTAGGATGTGCGCCATGTTGATGGACACCCCGCGGTTTAGGAGCATTTGGGGCATTCAAGTGGCGACACTGCGAGCCCCCAGACACCAACTGAACTGGCATTTGAAGGTTTCGCATAGCAAGCAGTCTACTAAGCATTCGTAAGCCCCATGATGCAATCTAGCCCACTTGTGGCACGCGTTCGAGCCCATATGGTCATAATATTATGATCGAAGTGCAGGGCATAAAGGGTCAAAACCTCCCGACTGCATGCTTGCTGTTTTGCATCCAGGCCTACTTGTTTATGTCGTCAACCTGCCACCGGCCTGACCCATAACTGCCAAACCCGGCTTTCACTGGCCGTTGCCGCCCGTACCCCATGTGTGTGTGTGTGTGTGTGTGTGTGTGTGTGTGTGTGTGTGTGTGTGTGTGTGTGTGTGTGTGTGTGTGTGTGTGTGTGTGTGTGTGTGTGTGTGTGCGTGTGCGTGTGCGTGCGTGTGCGTGTGCGTGTGCGTGTGCGTGTGTGTGTGTGTGTGTGTGTGTGTGTGTGTGTGTGTGTGTGTGTGTGTGTGTGTGTGTGTGTGTGTGTGTGTGTGTGTGTGTGTGTGTGTGTGTGTGCGAGTGTATACCGTATGTGTGTGCGTGTGTGTTGGTTCCATCGGCGCACGGCCTGTGCTGGTGACGGGGTTCCGCCACGGCGCTGCCCGCTTCTGAACATGGCCAACCCGCCTTCGCATCGCCCCCTGCGCATTGACACATCCATGGCCCCACGGGCGCGCACTCATGCAGGTGCGCGTCCTCGCCAGCAGGGTAGCGAGGGAGCCGTTCGGCGGCCCGCGCCCTGCTCGCACTCACCGCACCCCGACCTCCTGCCCATGCCGCTTCGTCTCCCCACCCACGCACAGCCCCATCTCGCACCGGGCCCATACACCCTTGCTCCCTAACACTGCCGCCTCGCCACCTTCCTTCCTCTTTCTTCCATTCTCGAGCCGCGCGCGGGATCCCATAGCCTTGTACTGCCCTGCTTCACTACTTCTGCGACTTCTACTCATACTCGCCGCCTTGCCATCCCCCACATGTCCGTCGCGCCTGGCTCCTGGACGCTTCTACCTGGCGCGTCTTCGTTCAAGCCCAGAGTATGTTGGTGTAGCTTTGCAACTAGTTGGGCGACGGGGTCCGCGCGCGGCTCGCACTGCTGACATGACTTTGGATCTGCGCTGGACTGCTCCTTCCACCTGCCGCTACACTGCCCAGGCCCGCCCGACTACCTATGGTGATGTACAAAAGCTCGCATGTGCGGCTGCAGTTCTCTTTGCAGCGCGACTGTTTTCGTACGGGATTGGTTCAACGTTAACCGCCCTCACCACACGGGTATGACGCCGTTCTGGAAAAGGGGTCAAACGGCATTTGGGTTTTGACAGGGTTTGCGATGCGGATCAGACCCCAACTTTTGGCAGCAGCTCGGCTACTCACGGCTGACGTGCTTCTGTCTGATCCTCATCGCCAAGTAGCTTAAAACCCGCCTGGCGTCCGGGGGGTGAGTTCCGGCCTGCTTGGCACGGTCGGACACGGTGGTCGGGCCGACCACTGAAGTAGCTACCGGCGTTCAATCCATATTTGCTTGATACTACTGAGACCTCAAACATCTTGTTTGTGGCCGAGTAAGTGATGTCGCGGTCAGCATGCTCGACAAGCTCGCGCAGCCCGCTTGCTTTAACGCCAAACTATATTGCCGTTGAATATGCTAAACGTTATAAGACTGATTAGAGGGTCAGGGGCTTTACAGTGCGACCCTGGCGAAAGCGTGCCTCGCGACATGTGCCGACAGCCACCCTCACAAAATGCGACGGGAGCCAACTTTTGAAATCCTTATATGTCATATAACTTAATTTCGGAGAAAGGGAGGCTAAATCTGCGCGAGCGCGGAGAAACACGTGTGGACACGTTTTTGCACCTCTCCAGACCGGCGTCATACCCGTGTGCCCCCGTACCCAGCCATGACCCTGCCTTGCTACAATGGTAGGTCTCTCACGCCCACAACGCACCTGCTTCTTCTGTGATGGGTGCGCCGCCTCAGGCTGCTCGCCCTCATCCGCGTCCTCCTCATTGCCAGGTGCCGCG
Source organism: Chlamydomonas reinhardtii (assembly GCF_000002595.2). Lineage (NCBI taxonomy): Eukaryota > Viridiplantae > Chlorophyta > Chlorophyceae > Chlamydomonadales > Chlamydomonadaceae > Chlamydomonas > Chlamydomonas reinhardtii. The sequence continues at coordinate 3,483,987 of NC_057017.1, read as the reverse complement.
GAGGGCTCCTTGGTCCAAGTCGACACGTCAAGCAGCAGCAGCACCTGCCCAGGCGCTGGTGTGTAGACGGAGCACGCGTGCAGCGTGACACGTGATAGCGCCTCCGCGATGTCTGGCACCACGGCGGCTAGCGCCACGCGCAGCTGCTTCAGCCACAAGTGCTGCCTCCGCTTCTCACCCTCATCAACCGCATTGCCGTCCACCGGCACTGGAGCCCTGCCATCCAGGCTGACGGCGAGGTACAGACTGGGGACACGCGGCGCCGGTGCCTGCTGCTGCTGTTGCTGCTGTGATGGCGCCGCGCCTGTCCCACCCAGCTGAGCGCCTGCTTCTGCTGCGCCGGTGGCGACGGGGAACGCGGCTGATTCGATGCCCCTGCTGCTGCTGAAGCGCCAGGCTGTGCGGGGCACTGCCGCGTGGCCACCATCTTGGTCCTTCCCATCCCCCAGCAAGCCCACAAGCGTGTCCCACACTCCCTTGGGCAGCCGTGGCGAGGCTTTGCCACTCAGCTTCACTATCAACTGGCCGCTCTTGTACTCAGCTATGGCTGGTGCGCCGAGGGCAGCGGGGGGTTTGAAGGTGGGCTGCTCGTTGGCTGGGTTGGGCTCCCCGGGCGTCCACGACGTCGCAGCGGCATCCGACCGCCCGCGTTTGCGTAGCGGCGCCTCCATCCTGTGAAGCAGGCAGCAAAGAGGAGGAAGGGTGCTCACCACCAGTCCTGCTGAAACAACAACATGGCTCATGTGGGCTTCCTGACGTTTGCGCTGTCCTGTCTGTGCCAGGCCCAAACCAGTGCCCGAATCTTGTAGATGTCATGAGGCCCACGGCACCTACACAGCGTCCAATGATGTAACTAGGAAGCCCCCCCCCCCACACACACACACCCCAAGACGTCTGAAGTCCTTACAAATCCGCGCAGCGGATTTGGACAAACCAATAGATACGGGTTGTCAACACACCACTGACGCTGCGGATTACCCGCACAGTGCCAACAGCAGACAGATGATCACATGCACGTGCTATTATCTGACGCAGCAGGTGTCGAAACGGCTACCTCATCATACAGTGACCATGCTGAGCACTCACTTACCAGGTCTTGAAGGAATCCGTGTTGGCTCTGTCCAGTTAATCAAGCGCACACCTGCATTGCACAAGGCCACTTGATTCACTAGGCCTATATCTGAGCCGGGAAGAAGACATGGAGCTGGGAGTGGGCCCAATGTGTATCACACGCATGGGGGCGATGGGACAGGGCAAGGGGCAGCATGGCGTATCAGTCCACTGTGTATCATGCGGCTGGCGGCCCCGGCATGCACATGTGGGCGAAGGTCCGGCCGGCGCTTGCAGCAAAACTGTGGTGGATTGGCTGACCCATGCGTGCATGCTTGACAGCACCGACCGGACACGCCCTTGAATGCACAGGGGGGCGGACAGGTGGGCGGACAGGCCACGCATGCCCGAGGGTTTTCACGCGTCCGAATGATCAAGCATGCGCAGGGGGCGCCCATGCGCGCTAACTCGTTCCGCAAATGCCCAACTATCCAATGCTACGAAGGAAACTGGCTGTAGTCTTGCCCTCATGTCCCCAGCGAGCTGTCTGTGCAGCTGAATGTACCCAGCAAACGCAACGAAGATTGATGAACCTTATCAAGCTAGTGTTTGCAACTTAATACACAGCTTTTTGTTATCATGTTAACAACCGGCGCAACAAGAAACAGGCGCCAAGTGGCGATCGCCACGAGCGGCTTTGTTCAGCATCCGGCTTACCTGAAACTATATTCTCAGGAGACCCATGGGCTGGGTGTGGTCACCAGCTTGAAGCGGAGAAAACTCTGTGCGCGATTAGGCCAGCGTTGGGCCAATTTGCATGGTCATTGGTGGCCTTATCAATCTGCTATCTATTTTGTCTCGCAATAGTGCTTTAGCGCCGCTCCCGGGGCCCGGGCGCTGCGCCGAACGGGAGCTGAAGCAACAAGCAAGCAAGTTTTGGCCCGTATCCCTTGCAGCTCTTCGCAGGCAAGCAACACCTGTTCGTTACAGCCGCTTTGGGGTTGTTTTGTTGCATTTGCCAAGGTGCGCGGTTTGATCCTTTGGTGACGTCACAGTTGACAAGTCTCCAGCTTGTCTCGGATGATTGTCCGATGAATGAGTGCGGACCACCCACGCGCCACTTCCTCCTCCTCCTTGCGGGCATCCTTGTGTTTTCATGGCCAACATGCCAGTGTATTTACTCTTGTCAAACTTAGAGCCGTGGCTCATTGTCTTCTGCGTCAGTGGTCACAGTTGTCCACAAGTGCTCCGAATCAAAAACATATGTGAGCAGATCAAGTTGATGTGTGCAGTGTGCGGACCTGGCAGCTTGCTGGCATAGTTGGGGTTGTGTTGCGGCCAGGCAATGGACAGGCCAGAGCAAGTGAGCGGCCATGGGCAGCAGGGTGCACTAGGGCACAATGGCTGTGTCCAAACACACACCGATGCCAGCCGCTCCTGCGCGGAAGCGCACTGATCACTAGGGCGCAGAAGTCCCATCCAGCAACCTGAACCCGAAGGCACTCCACCCATCAAATTGATACCCAGTATTCAAAAAAATGCCCTGCACTCTGTGAGCTGCTTCCAAGGCCAAGAGCCAGGGTTGCCTAGTTCGTAGTACGCGTACTATGTACTACGTACTGTACTACATACTGTACGCTGCCCTCGTCGGCTAGTACGTTGGAAAATACGTTGTGCTGGGGAAACCAGCGGGGTGGGCCGTGGCAACACCGTGGCTGGGCGCGAGGGGTGCTGGAAAGGATGTCCATCAAAGTTTGCGAACCATGGCTGCTCTCCGCACTGCAGCTGTGTTCTCTTACAACAATATGAGCATAATAAGTTGAAGGAGATTCCGCTAGAAGACTATGACCGCGCAAATCCAAATTCACACCGATTCGGGCATGGTGCGGGCACGCGTGCCGTGTTTGCGTCGGCTTCCCCCCCGGATTTCCTGGCCCAGCGTATTATGCACCGTATTTTACCGTACTGTACTAGGAATCCTAGTATGCTGTATTAATACGCGTATTATGGAGAGAGGGTCGCGTACTAGGCAACCCTGCCAAGAGCACATCCTACCGTACCTACCCCTATTAATTGCACCGTCCTCCCTGAGTGTGTGATGGGACAGGGTTCAGGCAGGTTGGCGAGGTCCCATAGGGTGCAGCTGACGCCCGTACCCCAAGCAGACAGCAAACAGTTTGCAGCGGCAGAGCAGGAGTGCATGGCTGGTCGAACGCCGGAGTTACTGTACCGACAAGTTGCTGGCTGGCTGGAAGTTTGCTGATGCGCATTCCTCACGCTCCGGGCGCCCGGCCAGGCGATAGCACCACACAGACACACCACAACGCCACACTTGCTCGCGATGCAGAGCCGCACCGCACCTGCAGGAAGATGACCAGCGTCCACGGATGAGCACCAAATGCAACATAGAGAAAATGCAACAGTATGCAGCAAAGCAATGGCCGGGCGACAGTATGACAAGCAGGGGCGAAAACAGGGCACGGCAAGGTGTAAGCGTCCCTTGGCATCCGCGGAGCGTTTTGATGCTTACATATGGTATCGAGACCAAATAACGCACTCAAGCACCTGATCACTGCTCTAAATGCGATAGACCGGCAGGTCGCAAGGTCGATCCGCGCTTCCTACACTCTTCGATCTCGATTGTATCAGACGTGGTGCAAATCTCGAGGTGCTGAGACAAGTCGCGCAACTCTCGTAAGCCGATGACGCTGGCTATAAACAATGCTGTGCGCTTGTACGCGCCTATGCCCTATGATTCGGCGACCGCAATAGGACGGCGCTGGGATCCGAGGACGGCTCCCGTCCAGAGGGGGGGGAGTGTAAGCGTCCCTTGGCATCCGCGGAGCGTTTTGATGCTTACACAAGGCAGAAAAGGGAGCCCGAATGTACAGATGAGTGGCGGGCGAATCGAATGCGAGTGCGAGACAAACACAACCGGAGTGTGAGGAAGCGCGGGTTGGATTGGGAATGTCGCGGCTGAAGTTCGGGATAAGGCTGCACCGCGCGCCCTAAGGACCGAATGCGGGTTCGCGAAAAAGTTTGCTGGCATCGCACGCTGGAGCTGGCCCTCAAGCTGGCGCTGGAGTGTGAACACTGTAGGCAGATCTGAAATGTGAGGCACAGGAGGCGGTTAGCTGTCAGGTAAGGCGGGGACGGCGGGCACAGCTGGCGAGTGAAACTGTCACGGTCTGTAGCAGCTGCCTGGTTGGTAGGTGGCACGTAGTCCTCCCTGAGTGCATGGCGCACGTGCAGGCGCTTGCAAGGAAGGGGTGGGGCATGTGCAAGGACAGGGTGGAGGTGTATGACATGCCTTGCCCAGACCCCTATCAAACTGATCGGTATGGGGGCAGTCACCAGTCAGTCACCCAAATAAACCGATGGTCAGCTATGGTCAGCGTTGGTCAGGATTGGTCAGGATTGGTAGGGGTTAGCTGCATGGTAAAACATTGGTAAACTCTGGTAAAATGGTCACTTCATGGTCACTTTAGAGGGATGAATGGCTCCTGCCCCTTTCAGGACTAAAATGCCAGAGTAGCTGTGAACAGCGGTGTGAACTTTTGTGCCACAGGAACATACCATATGGTACTTCCCTGCAGATCTACTTGGGCCACACACAGGGGAGTGTGTAGGTGAATCCCAAGATCTTTGTAATGTGTGATGTAACAGTGTTTTACAGCCTTGGGCCCCAGCTCCTATGAACTCAAGACTGCTACAACTATTACCAGCCAACACTGTCAACAAGCAGTTGCCCAGGCACCATTTTGCACGACAACCTGTAGTGACGGGAAAAGGCCCTTCAAAGTTGTCAGGAACAGGAAGTACCCGCGTTACAAGTTTGGGAAAAGGCCCTTCAAAGTTGTCAGGAATGGGAAGTACCCGAGTTACATTCCCCCCCCCCCCCTTGGATCACACATCCTCGGGTGGATCTGCGAATGTGGGGTGGTATGGGGTGTGGGTTGTGGTTGATGGAACATGGCAAGGGATAAGTGTGTGATGTCCCGACAGTGCACGAAGCCCCCCAAGTGCCCACAATTGCAAACAAGCCAGGACATGGGCACAAAGGCAAGAGAACATGCTGGAACTGTACCGACATCAGTAGCTGGCTGGGGTGTGGTGGGTGATGCATATCTGGCCGGACAGAACGGGGTGAGCCACACGCCGCTGCACCCATCAGCCATGCCAAGCAGTGCGCGGTGACAGTGCGGTGCAGTACCCGCAGATCACGATGCAGCGCCCATGCAACTTCTAGCCACATGGGCTGACGCGCCTAAAGTACCTGATGACTATCTCTCTGCCCCGGTGCCCCTCCCCATTTGTCCACTCGCTTTGCGCTTTAGTGCAATTTTGAGGAGGCGGCAAGGTGGTCTTAAACACTTCACGCCCAGCCTCTCCAGCACGGCAGCATCCCAACGAAGAAAGCTTTTTTGAGGTTGGTAGCATCCGCCATCCTGCACCTTCCTCACTCATCCTGCACTTCCTCACTCAAAAGCACAATAAATTAAAGATTTCTGCAGGGAGGCTTCCTTGGTTTCCAGGAACCCCGCAACTTTCGCACAGCAAAATGACCCCTCCAAAGTCTCCGCCCCCAACCGCACACGCATCGTGCCGCACCCTCGAATTGCCTCCATCGGAAGGTACCAGAGTTGCGTTATGAACCAGTGACCGTATACCCCTTGACCTGGATGTATGGGCCCCAGCACTGCTCGGCGTGGCATGCTTTCGTTGACGCCCCAGCAGCAGCGAACTGCTTCCCGACACTCAGCCTAGTGCATGGTTGACCAGCAGAGTCGTTCCAGCATACTAGGCCTGCTCTATGACAGGGGCAGGTCGGCAACCAAGCAGAAGGGGGGGGGGGGCGGTTCCCCATGCCAAAGACAGTGTTTACACTGTCCCCGTGTTGTATATACGTCGCAAATATAAAAGGGAGGTACAAAAAGAGCAGCGCCGGTATAGATGGAGCCGGCGCTGCGCTCTTGTAGCTAGCCATGCGGCAGCCTCACCTCGTGCATGGCACATACCGCCCCACCCCACCCGCTGCAGGCATGTTTTGCAAAAGGCATGCCAGCCCACAACGGCATGCGACACAGTGCACCTGCCTGCCTGCCTGCCTGCCCACTCTCAGCAGTAGTAACGCCTTTCAACTGCCGCCTGATCAGTGCCTAGCTGGCCCGCATGCGTGGCGCCCAGGGCTCCTATCTTAATGTCTCCAGACATTAATTGGCCATTTTGGCCGTTTTCTAGACATTCCTCCTGGGGGCTAATGTCTGGGGTGAGACTTTGTTGGCCCGGGTTTGGGGCGGGTTTTGTCCGCATTCCTATGGAGAAGGCCCCAAACCGCCATGTGCCCAGACAAAGGCGGCGGCCACTCGGCCATGTTTGTCTGGAGCTAGACATTACCCCCAAAACAAGATACGACCCCTGGTGGCGCCCTATCAAAAACAATGCTCTAAAGATGCGAATGCTCTAGATTGGTAGGGTGCTAGGTTGCGAAGGCGCACGTAGTCACCCTAGTAAGACGTATTATTGCCGGCCTGAGCAATCGTCTCAGCAAGTCCAACAGTAACAAACAACTGTCAAGCAACTGTGCCACGCACACATCTCGGCATGATTACCCCACGTGCCCCTTACTCCCCTCCCAACAAGCGCATCTCCCCTCGCTCCTTTCTACCTAGGCCACAGAGGCACAGATAGACTGCCGCATACGTCTCAACCATCCACGACTCTCTGGGCTAATCGTTCAACGCCGCCTCGCCGCGACTGACCGACTACCGTAAGTGTGCGCCCCGCTTGCGCCCGCCACCGCGCCCACCATCCACCTCCCACTACTTTCCGCTGCCCCCGTTGCCGCTGCTGCCACCGTTAAATGCACCCTGCACCGAGGCGTGCTGCTGCTGCCCGGCGGCGGTGGTGGTGATGGCGTCGGCGGTGGCTGTCTTGGGCTCCTGCAGCGGGCGGCCGGTGGCGGCGGCGGTGGCCAGGAGCCGGCCGCCCAGGTCCTCAGGCTCCGCCACCGTGTAGCCTGTAGATGTCAAGATAAGAGGAGTTAGGTTGATGGTGGCGGTTGGAACCTCGAATGACCCCCATGCATGCTCCTCGCCTCCAGAGAGGGCAGCAAGCCACCCCGAGCGCCCAGCCAGGCTTATTCCAAGCATGTGTACACGTTGCTATCCGAAGCCGCGGGTGGGCGTCATCCGACTCTACTGGCCTCTTGCATCCACACGACTGCATGCCCATGGGCGCCGCAGCGTTCTCACCCTGGGGTGCCGACAGCAACCGGCTGATGATGGCGGCGTTGATGTCGCCACGGCCGCCCGCCGCACCGCCTCCACCACGTGACTAACGCGACTGCAGGTACCACTGCACCACCACACACGCCAACGCAAAAATGCCACCAATGCCGGCCGCTATGCCCATGCCCCAAGCCGTACGCGACCCGTGCTCCTTGGCGGCATCAGTCAGCCCCTCCTGCACGCTATTGCCGGCGGACTGCAGCCCCCCCTTCACGCTGTCTCCAATAAACCAGGCCGCAAACACAGCAACCCCGGTCCAGACCAGCGTCTGCGGACGGAGTGGTCAGCCGTTAGACGCTGGTCTGGACCGGGGTTGCTGTGTTTACGGCCTGGATTATTGGAGACAGCGTGAAGGGTGGGCTACCTAATTAGACATAGGATTATATAACAGATACGTGCATGGCATGCGCGTGGAACATGCTGCAGCAGCCGACTAGAGCAGATGTTTTGCACCGACACGCATGAAGGTACAACTTGCAACGGCACGGCATGAAGTCACTCTATCAATATCCCGCCCTCAAGACAACGGTACTACCCACCTGGACAAGGAGGGCCCAGCTTACCCAGCTGCCCCAGCTGCCACCACCACCGCTGCTGGCGCTGGGGCCAGCGTTGCCGGCACCACTGGAGCCGCCACCAGAGCCGCCACTGGGGATGCCGTTGCTGCTTCCACCGAAGGCACCGCCACCCTGCAGTAGGTAGCATACGAGGTAGGTGCACATAGAGGAGTAGTACCTGATAGACTGACAGGCGCACATACACCGATTGGCTGGATGTGTGTGTGTGTGTGTGTGTGTGTGTGTGTGTGTGTGTGTGTGTGTGTGTGTGTGTGTGTGTGCGTGTGCGTGTGCGTGTGCGTGTGCGTGTGCGTGTGCGTGTGCGTGTGCGTGTGCGTGCGCGTGCGCGTGCGCGTGCGCGTGCGCGTGCGCGTGCGCATGCGTGTGCGTGTGCGTGTGTGTGTGTGTGTGTGTGTGTGTGTGTGTGTGTGTGTGTGTGTGTGTATTGCATGCAGCAGCACACGTAGTAGGCATGTGCAACAGGCACGTGCAGCGACGGGCCGGCAGCAGGGGGTAGGCCTCGATTGTGTTGGGTATGGAAAGACAGGGAACCGGCGCAGTGCATGTGCAATCAACTCTAAATCCGCCCCGCCACTTCCTCCAGCACCCCTACTTTGGCTTCCTGGTTTGTTTGAGCTGGAACCTACAAACCCCCTCCCCATTATTCCAGCCCGAATAACGAACGTGGTGCCAATGCTGCCGAAGTAGGTGACGTGCTAGACGCGCACGATGAGATGCATCACGGGCAGGGTGTTGCATGACCATGCCTGGGTCGCCTGGGTGCCGTTATGGCTAGCACAGGGCTACAGGCAACAACAACAGCAAGCAGGGTCCTAAAAGACAAATATCTGTGCCCAAGACCACCCAGACCCACAGGTCAAGGGCCCGACTCCACCGCCGTGCCCAACCCGCCCCACGCATTGCTTCGGCCGCCCCTGGATGGTGTTTTCGTGGCGTTTCAGCTGACCTGCCCAAACTACCCAAGGAGCAAACAGCAGCTCCACTTCTTCAGCACTGACCTGACTGAAGCCGCTGACCCCGGGCTTGCCGGTGGCACCCACAGGCTCACCGCCACCGGCAACAGCAGCTTGCTGAGGGCCGCTGGGCGACGACGTTGACACCGATGATGAGTCGGCACCCGCCGTTGGCGGCTGCGCATGGCCCGTGAGGGCCCGGGCCAGCGCTGCCACCTGCGGCCCAGTCAGCCAGTCAGCCAGGCTTATGGAGGCAGATGGAGGAACAAGCGAGTGCCGACCAATTTCATCTGCAGGTGTGCTCGATCCTTTCTTCCGCCAGCCCGGACATGGCACGCTCAGAACCCTAACAACCCACTTTCGCGTGCCTGCTCGCTCCTGCTGCTCCAACGTACGCGCTGATGCTGCCGATCGAACTCGTCGAACGCGCCAGCCCAGCAGAAGAAGCCGCGACCGCGGGCTGCATTGCCATGGGTTCAAGTTGAGTATGATACTTCAAAGACCTAGCTGGGTCTTAGGGCGAGCTCGGGCCTTCTTCAGTGGCAGAAATGCTGAGGAGTGACAAGGAGGCTTCCGCAAGGGCTTGGAAGATTTGAGTGTTTGTAAACGCTTGAGACTGTGCGGTCGTTTCCGCGTCAGCACCGACGTGCGCTCGGCAACAACCCTAGAACCGGGATTTAGCGCTAGCTCCTTTCAGCTACAGCAAACTAACGTTCCGGCTAGCTAAAGCTGTCTGCAGGGACACCCTCCCCCATGCAACCCCCTCCCATCCCGCTGAACTTGACGCCTGCAGGGGGGAGGGACACCCTCCCCCCTGCACCCCCCCTCGCAACTATAAAAGGGAGGTACAAAAAGAGCAGCGCCGGTATAGATGGAGCGGGCGCTGCGCTCTTGTAGCTAGCCATGCGGCAGCCTCACCTCGTGCATGGCACATACCGCCCCACCCCACCCGCTGCAGGCATGTTTTGCAACAGGCATGCCAGCCCACAATGGCATGCGGCACAGTGCACCTGCCTGCCTGCCCACTCTCAGCAGTAGTAACGCCTTTCAACTGCCGCCTGATCAGTGCCTAGCTGGCCCGCGTGCGTGGCGCCCTATCAAAAACAATGCTCTAAAGATGTGAATGCTCTAGATTGGTAGGGTGCTAGGTTGCGAAGGCGCACGTAGTCGCCCTAGTAAGACGTATTATTGCCGGCCTGAGCAATTGTCTCAGCAAGTCCAACAGTAACAAGCAACTGTCAAGCAACTGTGCCACGCACACATCTCGGCATGATTACCCCACGTGCCCCTTACTACCCCCCCAACAAGCGCATCTCCCCTCGCTCCTTTCTACCTAGGCCACAGAGGCACAGATAGACTGCCGCATACGTCTCAACCATCCACGACTCTCTGGGCTAATCGTTCAACGCCGCCTCGCCGCGACTGACCGACTACCGTAAGTGTGCGCCCCCCTTGCGCCCGCCACCGCGCCCACCATCCACCTCCCACTACTTTCCGCTGCCCCCGTTGCCGCTGCTGCCACCGTTAAATGCACCCTGCACCGAGGCGTGCTGCTGCTGCCCGGCGGCGGTGGTGGTGATGGCGGCGGCGGTGGCTGTCTTGGGCTCCTGCAGCGGGCGGCCGGTGGCGGCGGCGGTGGCCAGGAGCCGGCCGCCCAGGTCCTCGGGCTCCGCCACCGTGTAGCCTGTAGATGTCAAGATAAGAGGAGTTAGGTTGATGATGGCGGTTGGAACCGCGAATGACCCCCATGCATGCTCCTCGTCTCCAGAGAGGGCAGCAAGCCACCCCGAGCGCCCAGCCAGGCTCATTCCAAGCATATGTACGCGTTGCTATCCGAAGCCGTCATCCGACTCTACTGGCCTCTTGCATCCACACAACTGCATGCCCATGGGCGCCGCAGCGTTCTCACCCTGGGGTGCCGACAGCAACCGGCTGATGATGGCGGCGTTGATGTCGCCACGGCCGCCCGCCGCACCGCCTCCACCACGTGACTAACGCGACTGCAGGTACCACTGCACCACCACACACGCCAACGCAGAAATGCCACCAATGCCGGCGGCTATGCCCATGCCCCACGCCATACGCGACCCGTGCTCCTTGGCGGCATCAGTCAGCCCCTCCTTCAGCCCCCCCTGCACGCTATTGCCGGCGGACTGCAGCCCCGCCTGCACGCTGTTGCCGGTGGACTGTAGCCCCCCTTCCACGCTGTCAGCAATGAACCAGGCCGCAAACACAGCAACCCCGGTCCATACCAGCGTCTGCGGACGGAGTGGTCAGCCGTTAGGCATAGGATTAACAGATACGCGCATGGCATGTGCGTGGAACATGCTGCAGCAGCCGAGCGACGACAGCAGATGTTTTGCACCGACACGCATGAAGGTACAACTTGCAACGGCACGGCATGAAGTCACTCTATCAATATCCCGCCCTCAAGACGACGGTACTACCCACCTGGACAAGGAGGGCCCAGCTGCCCCAGCTGCCACCACCACCGCTGCTGGCGCTGGGGCCAGCGTTGCTGGCACCACTGGAGCCACCACCAGAGCCGCCACTGCGGATGCCGATGCTGCTTCTACCGAAGGCACCGCCACCCTGCAGTAGGTAGCATACGAGGTAGGTGCACATAGAGGAGTAGTACCTGATAGACTGACAGGCGCATGCACATACACCAAGTAGTGCGCGAGCGTATTGATTGGCTGGATGTGCGTGTGTTTTGCATGCAGCAGCACGCGTAGTAGGCATGTGCAACAGGCACGTGCAGCGACGGGCCGGCAGCAGGGGGTAGGCCTCGATTGCGTCGGGTATGGAAAGACAGGGAACCGGCGCAGTGCATGTGCAATCAACTCCCCGCCACTTCCTCCAGCACCCCTACTTTGGCTTCCTGGTTTGTTTGAGCTGGAACCTACAAACCCCCTCCCCATTATTCCAGCCCGAGTAACGAACGTGGTGCCAATGCTGCCGAAGTAGGTGACGCGCTAGACGCGCACGATGAGATGCAGCACGGGCAGGGTGTTGCATGACCATGCCTGGGTAGCCTGGGTGCCGTTGTGGCTAGTACAGGCAACAACAACAGCAAGCAGGGTCCATAAGACAAGAGTCTGTGCCCAAAACCACCCAGACCCACAGGTCAAGGGCCCTACTCCACCGCCGTGCCCAACCCGCCCAACCCCCCCGCATTGCTTCGGCCGCCCCTAGTGTTTACGTGGCGTTTCAGCTGACCTGCCCAAACTACCCAAGGAGCAAACAGCAGCTCCACTTCTTCAGCACTGACCGGACTGAAGCCGCTGACCCCGGGCTTGCCGGTGGCACCCACGGGCTCACCGCCACCGGCAACAGCAGCTTGTTGGGGGCCGCTGGGCGACGACGTTGACACCGATGATGAGTCGGCACCCGCCGTTGGCGGCTGCGCATGGCCCGTGAGGGCCCGGGCCAGCGCTGCCACCTGCGGCCCAGTCAGCCAGTCAGCCAGGCTTATGGAGGCAGATGGAGGAACAAGCGAGTGCCGACCAATTTCATCTGCAGGTGTGCTCGATCCTTTCTTCCGCAAGCCCGGACATGGCACGCTCAGAACCCTAACAACCCACTTTCGCGTGCCTGCTCGCTCCTGCTGCTCCAACGTACGCGCTGATGCTGCCGATCGAACTCGTCGAACGCGCCAGCCCAGCAGAAGAAGCCGCGACCGCGGGCTGCATTGCCATGGGTTCAAGTTGAGTATGATACTTCAAAGACCTAGCTGGGTCTTAGGGCGAGCTCGGGCCTTCTTCAGTGGCAGAAATGCTGAGGAGTGACAAGGAGGCTTCGGCAAGGGCTTGGAAGATTTGAGTGATTGTAAACGCTCGAGACTGTGCGCAGGTGGTTTCCGCGTCAGCACCGACGTGCGCTCGGCAACAACCCTAGAACCGGGATTTAGCGCTAGCTCCTTTCAGCTACAGCAAACTAACGTTCCGGCTAGCTAAAGCTGTCTGCAGGGACACCCTCCCCCCTGCACCCCCCTCCCATCCCGCTGAACTTGACGCCTGCAGGGGGGAGGGACACCCTCCCCCCTGCACCCCCCCTCGCAACTAATAAAAGGGAGTAACAAAAAGAGCAGCGCCAGTATAGATGGAGCCGGCGCTGCGCTCTTGTAGCTAGCCATGCGGCAGCCTCACCTCGTGCATGGCACATACCGCCCCACCCCACCCGCTGCAGGCATGTTTTGCAACAGGCATGCCAGCCCACAATGGCATGCGACACAGTGCACCTGCCTGCCTGCCTGCCTGCCCACTCTCAGCAGTAGTAACGCCTTTCAACTGCCGCCTGATCAGTGCCTAGCTGGCCCGCGTGCGTGGCGCCCTATCAAAAACAGTGCTCTAAAGATGCGAATGCTCTAGATTGGTAGGGTGCTAGGTTGCGAAGGCGCACGTAGTCGCCCTAGTAAGACGTATTTTTGCCGGCCTGAGCAATTGTCTCAGCAAGTCCAACAGTAACAAGCAACTGTCAAGCAACTGTGCCACGCACATATCTCGGCATGAATACCCCACGTGCCCCTTACTACCCCACTGCCCACAAGCGCATCGCGCATCTCCCCTTGCTCGTTTCTACCTAGGCCACATTAGCTGCACCCTACGGGACTTTATCAACTTGCCTTGCTATTGTCCCATCACACACCTAGGCCACAGAGGCACAGATAGACTGCCGCATACGTCTCAGCCATCCACGACTCTCTGGGCTAATCGTTCAACGCCGCCTCGCCGCGACTGACCGACTACCGTAAGTGTGCGCCCCGCTTGCGCCCGCCACCGCGCCCACCATCCACCTCCCACTACTTTCCGCTGCCCCCGTTGCCGCCGCTGCCACCGTTAAATGCACCCTGCGCCGAGGCGTGCTGCTGCTGCCCGGCGGCGGCGGTGGTGATGGCGTCGGCGGTGGCTGTCTTGGGCTCCTGCAGCGGGCGGCCGGTGGCGGCGGCGGTGGCCAGGAGCCGGCCGCCCAGGTCCTCGGGCTCCGCCACCGTGTAGCCTGTAGATGTCAAGATAAGAGGAGTTAGGTTGATGATGGCGGTTGGAACCGCGAATGACCCCCATGCATGCTCCTCGCCTCCAGAGAGGGCAGCAAGCCACCCCGAGCGCCCAGCCAGGCTTATTCCAAGCATGTGTACACGTTGCTATCCGAAGCCGCGGGTGGGCGTCATCAGACTCTTCTGGCATCTTGCATCCACACGACTGCATGCCCATGGGCGCCGCAGCGTTCTCACCCTGGGGTGCCGACAGCAACCGGCTGATGATGGCGGCGTTGATGTCACCACGGCCGCCCGCCGCACTGCCTCCACCACGCGACTGCAGGTACCACTGCACCACCACACACGCCAACGCAAAAATGCCACCAATGCCGGCGGCTATGCCCATGCCCCGCGCCGTACGCGACCCGTGCTCCTCGGCGGCATCAGTCAGCCCCTTCAAGCCCCCCTGCACGCTATTGCCGGCGGACTGCAGCCCCGCCTGCACGGTGTTGCGCGCTGTGTTTGCGGCCTGGTTTATTGGAGACAGCGTGAAGGGGGGGCTACAGTCCGCCGGCAATAG
>NC_057017.1:3453915-3469458 GCF_000002595.2 Chlamydomonas reinhardtii | reverse complement strand
CTTTGGCTTCCTGGTTTGTTTGAGCTGGAACCTACAAACCCCCTCCCCATTATTCCAGCCCGAGTAACGAACGTGGTGCCAATGCTGCCGAAGTAGGTGACGCGCTAGACGCGCACGATGAGATGCAGCACGGGCAGGGTGTTGCATGACCATGCCTGGGTAGCCTGGGTGCCGTTGTGGCTAGTACAGGCAACAACAACAGCAAGCAGGGTCCATAAGACAAGAGTCTGTGCCCAAAACCACCCAGACCCACAGGTCAAGGGCCCTACTCCACCGCCGTGCCCAACCCGCCCAACCCCCCCGCATTGCTTCGGCCGCCCCTAGTGTTTACGTGGCGTTTCAGCTGACCTGCCCAAACTACCCAAGGAGCAAACAGCAGCTCCACTTCTTCAGCACTGACCGGACTGAAGCCGCTGACCCCGGGCTTGCCGGTGGCACCCACGGGCTCACCGCCACCGGCAACAGCAGCTTGTTGGGGGCCGCTGGGCGACGACGTTGACACCGATGATGAGTCGGCACCCGCCGTTGGCGGCTGCGCATGGCCCGTGAGGGCCCGGGCCAGCGCTGCCACCTGCGGCCCAGTCAGCCAGTCAGCCAGGCTTATGGAGGCAGATGGAGGAACAAGCGAGTGCCGACCAATTTCATCTGCAGGTGTGCTCGATCCTTTCTTCCGCCAGCCCGGACATGGCACGCTCAGAACCCTAACAACCCACTTTCGCGTGCCTGCTCGCTCCTGCTGCTCCAGCGTGGACGTTGTGACGACGCGCTGATGCTGCCGATCGAACTCGTCGAACGCGCCAGCCCAGCAGAAGAAGCCGCGACCGCGGGCTGCATTGCCCTGGGTTCAAGTTGAGTATATTTGAGTGACTGTATATGCTTGAGACTGTGCGGTGGTTTCCGCGTCAGCACCGACGTGCGCTCGGCAACAACCCTAGAACCGGGATTGAGCGCTAGCTCCTTTCAGCTACAGAAACTAACGTCCCGGCTAGAGCAAATGTAAATTTAAAGCTGTCTACCTGCATTTCTGCCTGCACCTGAAACCCATCTGCCCGTCCCCTGGTCCGCCTTCCCCAGGGGTCGTATCTTGTTTTCGGGGGTAATGTCTGGATGGCCGCCGTCTTTTGTCTGGGCACAAGGCGGTTTGGGGGCGTCTCCATAGGAATTCGGACAAAACCCGCCCCAAACCCGGGCCAACAAAGTCTCACCCCAGAGAGTAGCCCCCCGGAGGAATGTCTAGGAAACGGCCAAAATGGCCAATTAATGTCTGGAGACATTAAGGTAAGAGCCCTGGCCTCCCCCTCCCCTGCACGCTTTTCTTCGACGCTGAACTTCACGCCTGCAGGGGGGAGGACACCACGGGAGGACACCCTCCCCCCTGCACCCCCCTCCCATCTAAAGAGCAGGGTGGCACTAAACGGATAGCTGGGCTCATGGGCTAAGTCAACAAAACCCCTCAGGCTCCCATGACCTGTCGCCCGGCTGTCCATGCGCGCGTTGTAGTCCAGTCGTCCATGCTCCCTGGCTTATATCCTGCCTACCTCTTCAACCCCACCATTCCCTCCGCTCTGCTGCACCGCCACCGCCGCAGCCATCACCACCGCCGGCCGCTGCCGCCGCCGGACGCCGCCAATCCCGCCGCGAAGAATCTGCGTATGATGAGTGTTGCGGAACTAATGCGCGCGTACGCAGACCAGAGCGGAAGGCGGAGTGGGCTTGCAGGCGGCACGAGAGTAGGCAGTCAGTAGCGCAAGTTGCGAATTCACACGTTACCTGGTAACCGACGGTAAACGCTGCGGACGGTCGCGCCCATGGCTGGCTGACGGAAGGCGGCTGCTGTATGTATTGGGATGGCTGGGCTGGACGACGGCGGCCGGGCTGGCGTTGCTTGGGACTACCAGAAAGGATGCGCCCGAAACCAACCTGGAGAACACCAGCGCCACCGGTGCCCAGCACGACATGTATGGGAGGGAGGGAGGGGCAGGAGGCGTGATGCACTGCAGCGTAGAAGCTATGGCGCTAGGCGGGAGGCAAGCAACGTCAACCCCAAAGCAACCGCGAGGACATGGTGCGCAAGCCGGGCTGAGGGCTGTGGCTGTGCGCTGCGTGGGGTGGCTAAACGAAGAACACTAAGTACGGAGAAGTGATGGATGCAGTTAAATGAGCAAGTGCGCCGGGCGGCCGAGGAATTAACGACAGCGCGATCGCTGCATGGCTCATCCCAGTTGCACTGCGGTCGGCATGCATGGGCGCGTACGGTGCATGCCATGCGACACCAGGAAGCCACAAGCAGCAACCACAATCGAAACCTCCGAAGGGGCGGCAAGGGACGCAAGCAAACGCAGACAATGAGGCAAGCAAGGGGACAAACAGCAGGCAGGTGACGGGTGCGGACCGCATTGCGGTTCCCCACACCCGTCATGAAACCGGCAGCCGCACGGGGCGGCGGCTGCAGGCCGGGTGGGGGCAGGGGTGTTAGTGGGGTGTGCATGCGCGGGCTAGGGGCACTGCAAGCAAGGCATACGGAACTCGACACACTGAAGCCCCTGGATCGGCCGGTATCGCCGGTATCGTCATCTCCAGAGGGCTGTGTATGGGTTGGGAGGCCGCCGCCGCGCACGCCCGCAACGAATACTCCTTTTGGGATGACGCGGCGGCGACATGCCGCCATGGGAGTGGCGGCACGTGACCAAGGCGGCCGCGGGGGCGGCGGCACGTAGCCGAGTAGGCGGCCGCGGGGGCGGCGGCGCGTCGCCAGGGCGGCCGCGGGGGGGGGGGGGCGGCACGTAGCCAGGGCGGCCGCGGGGGCGGCGGCACGTCGCCCAGGCGGCCGCGGGGGCGTCGGCGCAAGAACACAAAACCAATTAGACAGAAACCCAGGGGTAAACCAAATAAACACCAATTCCACGGGGCTGGCAGTGCTGTCGAAGCGGCGGCGGCCGGCTAGGCTGGCGAGGTACTGGATGGCGGGTGAGGCCCACCAAGTCGGCGTATTCGGGGCGCTGCCGCTGGCGTCGTTGCACGTAGTAGGCTTCAGGCGTGCGCTGCAGCATGCGCTGAAGATCGCCCAGGAGGCGGGGCCGCCGGTAGCCCATGCGCGTCAGGGCGGTGCGCGTGATGAGATTGGCGGTCTCGAAAGCGAAGTTCTCAACCTCCGTGACAACACGCCGCAGGCGATGAAACTGGCCCGTGAATGTAAGATGTTGCGCTTGCTGGCTTCACCTGTGCTGGCTTATATCCTGCCTCCTCAACCCCACCATCCCCTCCGCTCTGCTGCACCGCCACCGCCGCAGCCATCACCACCGCCGGCCGCTGCCGCCGCCGGGCGCCGCCAATCCAGCACACAATGGCTTACTTACCCACCAGGCACAAGGGGTTAAGAAGGCTAGACCGGTGAGCAGGGCACGCCCTACCCCAGCCGTGCATGAGCTGCGTGGTACGGTCGCCCCTCATCGCGCGGCACATCCGACCTCCGACTGCATTATACACTGTCCACCTGCGGGCTGAAGTCCAGTCTGTATGTAGCAGGGGAACCCCTGGTATATATGTAGACCACTGCAGCTTCTGGTCGCGGTCTTGCGTACATGCACATACTACGTACCCTGCCCTCGCCACCCTAGTTTTGGTACGTACGTACTACGTACCAGTCCGCGTTGTTTTTCCCCTAGCGATTCCGCGGCCTCTGTCTTCTGAGCATCATTGAGAGTCACGGCCTCCAAAAACAGTATACAGACCCAATCACTCTTGATCATTGCTCACGCCACCGCGACACCTTCCCGCACCCTGTGCACATAATACCTGATGCAATTCAGGATAGACAGACATTTACACACTGAATCTACACACGATGCCACCGCCCCAGCACCCACGCCACAGCTGCCGCCGCCGCGGCCCCGGTCGCCGCCGCCGCCAGCAGCCGCCACTGCTCCCCATCCTCATGGGGCCGCACCGCGCCAGCTTCCGCCGCAGCTGCCGCAACGCCGCCTGTCGCACTGGCTGTTGCCCCAAGCTCCACACGCTTAGGGGGCTTGGGCCCACCCAGCCCGTCGGGCGTGGGGACGTCGTCACCCCCGCCGCAACACCGCTGGGTGCGCCGCCGCCACCAGCTGCTGCAGCGCCCGCCTCTCCGGCGCCCTGCAGAGAGGCATAGCTGCCGTGCGCACTGCCGTTGCTGCTGGCGAGCACGCCGCGGATGATGTCTGGAGCAACCTCTGGCTGCAGGTGGGCGGGGGGCGCGTCCTCAGCGGGAGGGGCGGCCAACGGGGGCAGCCGCGTCACGCGCGCGCAGGTGCAAGGGGTACTTCGTGCCCTGCCATGGCGTGCGTGCTCACAACCCTCCATCTCACGATCGCGCCAACGACCTCCCCCCGCAGGCAAATGCCACTAACAGCTGTGCTACCTCTTCGCCAGCCCTCGTCCCCTTCCCATGCCGCTCCCGCCGCCGCGTCCGGCATCCTCCACCCCCGCCGCCGCCCGCCGCCCGGCACCACCCCGCCGCACCTTGAACTCACGGCTCCTGACTTCCGTGACCACCTGCTGCGCGTTGACGCCCATGTGGATGACGGCGTGGATGCTCTCCATGATGGGGCACTCCACCCCCATCTTGGAGGCCAGCCGCCGGATGGCCACGGCCGTGCGTGGGCACGCCTGTAGACACACCAGAGCCCGAGCAGCAGGAGCGGCAGCAGTGGCGGTGGCAGCGGCCCCCGCGGTGTGGGGTAGCTGGGGAGGAAGGCGGGCCGGCGTGCTTGCGACAGGCCGCGTGCGGCATTGCACAGAGAGGCACTGTAGGTGAGGGGGTGCCTTGCCGGTGTGTGTGTGTGTGGAGGGGGGAGACAGCCGACGCCAGCAGCATTGCGCACCTTAGTTAGCTGCTTTGCACGGGCTTTTGCACGATGGCTGTATGGTCGGCCCGGTGGGGCGGTGCGGTCACGGGGAAGGGTTGGACACACAGGGGGAGCCAGGGGACAGAAAGGCAATGTTGGAGGCAGGCAGTCCTGAAGATGGAGCAGGTGGAGCACAGGAAGGAGGAGCGTGTCATGTGTGCCATATGTGTAGGTAAATGGCGAATGCACTTCTACCATCATTGATATGGGATGGGCTGTTGCCTGGTGTTGCGGGGGTGGGAATGGGGTGGGGGAGGGACCACCGTGGACCACGAGGTGGAATGGGACACGGTGGACAGGAGGACTCGCGCGCGATTGGGAGGCCCACGAGCTCGCTGCACAGTTCCTCCTTACTCACTACCTATCAACAATTGCCAAATGATGAGTGTGGCTTCCGTCAGATAGCAGTAATGAACGTGTCTAGAGAACGCAAGAACGAGCTGCGGAATCACAAAGCGACCCTCGACAAAATAGCCGCCGGCGGAGCTGTCGCCGAGAACTGTCCAATCAATTTTGAACTTTCTAGCGAAGAGGATGGCGGAGGCAAAGTTGTGGAGGAGCTGGAGGGTGCTTGCCCAGGGTTCTGGACCTCTCTTCTTTCCGCTCACGCGGGCGCAGCAAGGGCTCTTGCTGCCGAAATAACTCACACTAGCCTGCGCACCTTCGCAGCAACCTGCCTGGTCGGTAACCTCTCCATCGCAGCACGGTTCGAACGATTCCGTGCGGCGCACATTGCCTCCGCCCTTGTGCGGGGCGATGCGTTCAGTGTGTACGCCCAGATCCTTTCGAACATAAGGCAGTATGCATCGGTCGCAAGCAAGGCCGCCACGGACAGCAGCAAGTCGGCGGCCGGCGAGGAGTGGGCCGGCAGCAGCACCGGCAGCAGCACCGGCAACAGCACCAGCAGCGCCAGCAGCACAGCAGCTGCGGACGCGGCTCCATCGTTGGAGCTACTTGCCACCACGCTTGATACGGTGCTGCAAGCCGCGCTGTCGCTGGGCGGCGTCTGCCGAGACCTGCAGGCGGAGGAGCAGTACACGGAGGCCCTGGACGCCATGGCCCACAGCGCTGTGCTCGAGCACGCGGCCGCAGCGACGCTGTGCCTGGATGAGGCTCTGACGCTGCAGGCGATGGCAGCACGGACGGAGTTTATGGCGTCTGTATCCATGAGCGTGATGCGCAGCGTCCCAGCGGGCGTCGCCGAAGCGGGCATGGCAGGATCAGGGGCAGCGGCGGATTCATTGCGTGCCCTGGTTCAGGATGTGGTGCGGGATGCGATGCATGGCGAGAAGCCTGGCCCGTTTAAGGAGTTCATGCGGCTGTGTCTATCTATCATCCGTGTGCGCCAGCTGTATCATACCTTGCTGACCGGCCTGAACCTGCACCTGGGCCGATGCGACTGGCCCCCTGTGGAGCCATCCAGCCGGCCTGCGGTGCAGGCGCCGCCCGCTGCCGCCGCTGCCGCTGCTGCGGCGCCTGGCGCTTTGTCGGCAGCGATGGAGCCTGCGGCGGTGATGGCACCGGGCTTGCGGCGCAACCAGAATCAGGCGCAGCGGCAGGAGAATGAGCAGCGGCAGCAGCAGCGGCAGGAGAAGGAGCAGCGGCAGCAGCAGCTGCTGTGCCAGGTTGTGAGCGGCCCAGCAGTGCAGCTTCTCTCGATGCTGTCATTTGAGCTAGGGCGGGCGTGGGAGCAGCAGCTGCTGCAGGCGCAGGAACAGTTGCCGGGCGCACAGCACACCGCAGGAGCGGTGGGGCGGGCGCAAACGGGGTTGCAGGCAGCGCCGGCGGCTGCCGGCGGCGTGCCAGACAGGGCCGCCACCATAATCAGCAACTGGTTTAACGAATGGATCACAGTCAATGGCGGCGCGTGGCCTTGGTCGAGGAACGGCGAGCCGGCGGCGTGGGGACCCTCGGTGGTGCCTGCCATGAGTCGTGCCGGCCATCCTGCGGTAAAGCAACTGCTGGACGTCATTCAGGAGGCTTCGCAGGTGCTTGCCTTTTGTGCAGCTGAGGTCCCGCGTTGGTGTGCAGCTGCTGCAGCTGCTGGCGCAGCGGATGGCGCGGCCGGGCGGCGGCAGCACCAGCACCAGCACCAGCATCAGCCGCGGCAGCTGGCGCCCGCCCTGCCTTACGCGGCTCAGCCCCAGTACGACGCCCTGCAGCGGTGCCTGCGCACCACGCGGCTGGCGCTGCTGCGCCACGCGGCAACAGAGCCTGTCGAGGAGTTGAGTCGAGAGCGGTGGTGGGAGGCCATGCATGGTCTGGTACGGCTGTGGGCGCAGCTGCGGCCGGCGCAGGCGGCGGCGCGGCTGCCGGGGCTTTGGGAGCAGGCGGCGGGCATGCTGCCGTATCTTCCAATGATGCTTCCTGACAAGG
This sequence comes from Chlamydomonas reinhardtii, assembly GCF_000002595.2. Classification (NCBI taxonomy): domain Eukaryota; kingdom Viridiplantae; phylum Chlorophyta; class Chlorophyceae; order Chlamydomonadales; family Chlamydomonadaceae; genus Chlamydomonas; species Chlamydomonas reinhardtii. The sequence goes on along the minus strand of NC_057017.1, from coordinate 3,462,199 downwards.
GAGGTCAGTTGCGCGTCCTGAGTGAACTGGCAGCTGTGTTGGCGTCGCCTGTGGCGCCGGCGGCGCATGCGGCGGCGGGCCCACCAACCGCACCGCAGCCGGTGGCGGCGGCGGCAGCTGCTACAACAGCTGAACAGGCGGCCGGCCAATCGGGGTCAGCAACAGAAGCGGCGGCAGCGGCGGCCGTCAGCGGCAGTAGCAGCACCACGCTCGACACCAGCGGCTGCAGCTACAGCCTGCGCTGCGCGCTGGACGCGGGGCTGCTGCCGGCGCTGGAGGCGCTGCTGCGGCGGGGGATGGCGGGGCTGGCGGCGGTCGGCAGCAGCTCCGCAGGTGACTGTTCGAAATTGTTATACAGCAGCTGTACGGCAAGCCGCGCAACCCTGGCGCTGCTGTGTCAGTCGGGCGTGTGGCCCGCGGTGCTGGCGCACGCGGCTGTGGAGGAGGTGGTGCCGCTGGTGGCGACACTGGCGCGGGCGGCGGCCGTGGTCGCTGATGCAGGCACACCTGTGGCAGCACTGGGCGAAGGGTTTGGGTTTCAGATGCAGGTGCGGCAGACAGTGTCGGTCTGCCTAGGCCTGACGGCAATGCTAGAGCAGCAGCAGCAGCAGCAGAAGCAGAAGCAGCGTGCGACGGCGGTGGCGGCGTCACTGGGGCCGGCGGCGGCGTCAGCGGGCGCGTCAGCTGCACCAGGGGTGCAGGTGCCTGTGGCAGCGGGCTGGAGCTCGCCCTGCGAACCCCTCGCGCTCAGCCGCTGGTTGCGGCGCAACCTGGGCGGCGGTAAGGAGTGTGACGCCACCCAGGCGGCGGCGCTAGCGTCACCAGCACCGGTGTCGGTGCCGGCGTCAGGCTCTGTGCCGCCGCCGGCCGCCGTCAGTCAGTCGAGTGCCACCGCTGGTGACCCTGGCATCGAGGGTGCTGCTGCCGCTGCTGCCGCTACGGCTGCGGTGGCAACAGGGCTGGCGCCGCCTCAGCAGCCGCCTCAGCCGCCTCAGCAGCCGCCTCAGCCGCAGCAGCCGCCGCAGCAGCAGCCGCAGCAGCCGCTGCAGCAACAGCTGCTGGCGGACTGGGCGGCGGTGCAGTGGCTGCCGCTGCTGTACCGCCAACCAGTCCTGACGCTGATGTCAAATACCCTGTCCGACACGGCCTACCTGGAGCCGCTGCGCTTCGGCCGCTCGGGTGCGCTGCTGTTGAGCCGCCTGTCTCGCAGCCTGGTGGCGCTGAGCCGCCACTACGTCGCGGCCATATGGCGATACCGCTGCCACTGCATTGAGGTGGACCTGGTCTCGGGCCTGGCTGAGGGGGAGCGGCGACTGAAGGCGTTGAAGGAGGAGGTCATGCAGCGCGCGCTGCAGCTGGAAGCGGCGCACGAGGTCCGCATGCAGCGGCTCGTGCGGCTTGAGGAGCTGGCGTGCGGGGTGCGGGCGAGGCTGTCGGCAGCGCAGGAGGAGGGGACAGAGGAGGAGCGCGCGGCGGCGAAGCGGGAGGGGGAGGCGCTCGGCGCGGAGTACCTTGCGCTGGGGCAGCAGTCGCAGCGGTTTTCAATCGAGTCGGGGGCAGTCGAGCGACAGTTGGCTCAGATCCAGGAGGCAGAGGCGCAGCTAGACAAGCAGCACCCGATCATGCTCGCTGCGTTAAGTTGGCGTGCGCAGGCTTCGGAGTTGCAGATCGTTGACGTTGAGTCCGCGCTTTGCTGTGCTGCTCACCACTTCGTCGCGGCGGCGCTGCTGCTGGAAGCGACGCCCTTGGACAGCACAGCGGCCGGCGGCTCGGCGACGCCGGTGGCGGCGGCGGGAGGCAGCGCTGGCGCAGGCGCAGTTGCTGGCGGCGGCGGGGGCGGCGAGTCGGTGGGGCGGGATCCAGCAGGCGCGGCGGCGGCGGTACAAGCGGCGCATCACGGCTGGGACCCCGAAGCCACGGCGGATGCCGCGGCGCTTGCCACAGCGGTGATGGACTTGGCGGAGGTGGTCGCTGTGCACAGTTGGTTTGACAGCTGCATCCCCAGGCGGGGCGAAGGTCCGCTGCTTGACCCTGTCTTGCTGCTAGACAAAAAACGGATGAGCGAGACCGAGCTGCTGAAGTGGCTTCAGCGGTTCGGCTTGCGCCAGCGGCCGCGGCTGGAGGCGGTTCTGTGGGCGCCGTACCGCGAGCAGCAGGAGGCGCCAGCGGCCGCGGCGTCAGGGTCAGCGGCGCCAGCGGCCGCGGCGTCGGGGTCGGCGGCGTCGGAAACGAAGGCGCAGCAGCGCAGTGGCCAGCAGTGGGCAGCCACCGCAGCCAAGGAAGAGGCGGCTGCAGCTGCAGCTGCAGCGGCGAAGCGGGAGGCGCGGGAGGCGCGGGAGGCGGCGATACTGGCGTTGTTGGACGAGCTGGTGGAGCGGTACGGGCTGGCGGACCCGTCAATGGACCCCATTCTGGACGACACGGATCCGGCTTGCGCGCTGGTGCAGGACCCAACTACGCTAGCACAGCGGCTGTTGAGCGCCAGTGGGCCCGGTCGAGCGGACTCAGCAGGTGCAGCGACGCAGGCGGGCGTGGCAGCGTGGGCGTCAGGCTCGACAGCCGGAGCCAGGGACGGTGCCGACGCCAGCAGCGGTGGCAGCGGTGGCAGTGGCAGCACAGACAAGCCGCCGGCGCCAGCTGTGCCCGGGCATGTGTCGGGCGTGGGGCTGTGCTGCAACCTTGCCTGCCGCAGCCTGGACGGCCCCAGCGCGCTCCTGCCGCCGGGCGCCGGCAAGGTGTGCGCGCGCTGCAAGGCGGTGCGGTATTGCTGCGGCGTTTGCCAGCTGGAGGACTGGCGGCAGGGCGGGCACGAGAAGAGATGTATGGGTGTTAAGAAGCGGCGGGAGGCGGCAGCGGCTGAGTCAGCCAGCTATGCTGCAACCGGCACAAGCGATAGGTAGGGGTAGGAAGTGTCAGGAGGGAGGTGCGGTGCAGTGCAAAGTCCGCGGATAATGCGTCAGAGTGCTCCACAAGCCCACAAACTCGGCAACGCATGATAGGAGGTAGGAGCAGCATCGTGGAGGGGCGGCACCAGCGGGGGCGGCAGCATTGCGCAGCACCGGTGGGCGGTTAAGATTGGGTGGGTCATGGCAGAAGCAGTGGAAATGTCGGTAGTCGCTACTGTGTGGGTGTGTTGCGTCCATGCCGCGGAGTGGAGTGCCGTGTATACGTAAACACTCATAAAGGTGGGGTGAATAGGGCTTTAGTGCATGGAATGGGTGTGTGCCAATACTGACCATTCATGTGTCCCGCGATGGACCTTGCCGTGCATGCTGGGCTGGGCTGTGCAAATGCTGTGTGTGTCAACTTGTACTCCAGGCCGGGCGACATTTGCCATGCGAGGGAAGAGATCTTGTCGCCGGATGGCTGACAGTGGAGGCGCGGAGGTTGATTGGGGTGTGAGTTGACAGGACCATGCATGTCTTCCATGTGGCAGAGCTGGCACGGGCCGGCAGCGGGCTGGGGCCGGGCGGCCTTGTTTTGGGTAGTGTCTGAGAGCTGTGACGGCGTGACAGCGTGTAGTGAGGGTGTGACGGGAGCATCATTGGTGAGGGAGTGCCGCATACTGCTGTGGGGGTGGCATGGGCCGTGCAGTCAATGTTTGGGCCCTCAGCTTCTTCCTGCCGCTGTCAGGTTCAGGAGTGTGGGCAGCTACGGTGCATGCGCGCTGTACCGGTAAAACTGTTGCATTGGGCCCGGCCGGCACGGACGTGTGCGCTGTGAAGCAAGCAGGGTTTGACGGGTATCTGTTGACGGGACTTCAACGCCTGCATTCACTGCAGGTGTCATTGAGATGCGTAGATGTGAATGCGAATGCGAGTGCAGGCGGCGGCGGAGGTTGTTGTCGCGTGCAAGCAGTGAAAGCGGTTCAGCAGAACGCACTGAGAGCAGACATGTTACCTACGGACGGTAACCTGGTGCCTGCACATCCCAGCATAGAATACTATTGCAATAATACAGTACCGTACTGTGCTGGTTGCAATATGGGCACATGGCACTCTTTGACGAAGCTGTAATCCGGGCCACCCCAGACGCTGTCCGGGATATAAGTATATAACGCGTGCGGTGGATGTGGGAGGGGCACCGCCACAGGGTGTCACGTGCAGGGGCTAGTAGTTAGCGAAGCGCCAAAACCAGCTAGCCACCTCGTGGCTTTTCCTGTCAGGCGTGGAATTCAAACAGAAAATAATAGCTGCAGGCACTCAGTCTGGAGAGCCTCGGGATGCGTGCTTGGTGGCGCCGTGGCACGCCGTGGGCCGTGGCGGGCGACGGCGGGCGGGCAACGGCAGGAAGGCTTAGGGCTCCCGCGCAGCAGCGTAACCGCCTCAGCCTTTCATTGGAGCAACCAGCCGGGCTGGCTAGCACTCCGCACTCATTCGTTCGTGAGCTTGCTTGCGATGGCGTTAAAGGACACGCGTGACTGGCAGCTGTGAGAAAAACCGCGCCGCAACTTGTAATGTTATAAAACCCAGCACGTCGGTCCCGGCATGCACCTGGCGGCTCTTCGAGAACACAATGTGTGCATTTTGTATCTTCTCTAATGTGCACACCGGAATCAACCCCGCGAGCCGCTGCGCAACATGCAGACTGCCGAGCGAGCATGCATGTATGGTCGGACTTGAATGCGGTTTTGCCTGTGTCCAGTATACAATACAAATATAGCGCAGTGCTTCTAAAGAAGCCAGAACTGTGATTTGCTCTGACGTTGTCGACTCTGCTGACTGAGAGCTCTCTTCCTGACACACCTATTCTTGCCTCTCTAGATTTTGTCAAGAGATTTAGATGGAAACAGTGGTACCTTGCTTGACCAATAAGTAAACATAAGGGCCGAGTGCAACGGGGCCGGCTGCTTCCCCAACCTCAGCTCTGAGGCGTGCACAGCTTTATATTATTACTATGTTATGACTACCAAGCGTCCAGAAATGGATATAGGCGGGTTCTTAGACAAGAGCTGGTCACACTGAAGCGACACCTTTGTCGCTTATTGGCTGGTCCCCCCATGGGGGCGAATACAAGGACACTAAGGAGTGTATGGACACGGTGGGCCATCGCACTGTGCCTTTTCCTTCTTGGCAGCGAACAGTTCCAGTTCGCGAATGGGGCCGGCTCGGCGTTCGCTGAAACAGCAACAACGGTCGGCCAGCTGCTATCAACGCAAGGTCAGCTGCAGCAAGGCGTGCTCGCGATCGTGCCGGACGCCTCGTCTGGCGCCGGCGGGGCCATCACATTGCCCCCAGCCACTGGCGCCTCTCTGACGCTGACCGGCAAAGGCGGCGCGGTCCCCCCCGGCCTACTCAACAGCAGCTTCCCTGCAGCTTCCGTCCCCCCGTTCACGGCGTTGACCTGGGGGCGGCTCGCTGACCAGCTGGATCTGCAGGGGCCCGCGCTGGCGCTGACAACAGGTGGGTGACGCCAGGGCTGGGTTTGGGGCGGGGAGGAGGGGTGACGAAGAGTCTTCGGCACGAGCGTGTGCGGCACGCTGGAACCGCCACGCCTGCCGGCATCGTGTCAGGGTGACTGGAAATGCATAGGCGTGGACTTAATGTGAGGCGGAAGGCACACTGGGGGGGCTACGGGTGCGGCGGCTGCTACTGAGCGCGCTGCAACGGCAACCATGAAGCAGACATTGCTGTAGTCCTGCAAGCGCGCTTAGCCGCTTCCAACACCAGCCGTTGCCCACACCAGCCCCGCCCCCGCACTCCCATGCATTCGCAGTGCACTGCACGGTTGTGCCATCGTGCACTGCGGACACTCTCCCCCGCCCTCAACCCTCCCTCCCATCCCTCCCCCAACCCCACCCTCCAATCCCTCCCTCCAACCCCTCCCTGCAATCCCTCCAATCCCTCCAATCCCTTCAATCCCTCCAATCCCAATCCCAATCCCAACCCCTCCAATCCCAATCCCCCCTCACACACACGCACACACACACACACACACACACACACACACACACATACACACACACACACACACAGGCCAGACGCTGTCTCTGGCCTCGCTGTCGCTGCTACTGGCTGACGTCATCCAGCCGCTGGGGCGCGGCCCGCTGCTGCGGGAGCTGGGGCTGCCGGCGCTGGTGGCGCTGGGCGGCGGCGGCGTGCTGGAGCTGAGGAACGTCACGGTAGGGTGGTGACGAGGAGGAGGGGGAAGGAAGGGGGAGGAGGGAGGAGGGGGAGGGGGGAGGAGGGGGGAGGAGGGGGGAGAGGGTGAGGAAGGGCGGCGGTTGCGCGGGTCTGGAGCTGCGGAACGTCACGGTACGCGGGGGGGGGGAGCGGGATGGAAGGGCGAGGGTGTGGGTGTGGGTGTGGAGTGGTTGGATGTGGGTGTGGGTGGTTGGATGTGGGTGTGGGGCCAGGGGTCAGGTGCTGCACTGGGCGGCGAGGGGGGAGGGGCGGGGGGAGGGGCGGGGGGGGGGCGGAGGGGGGAGGGGGGAGGGGCGGGGGCGCGGCGCTGAGGTGCGCGATGTCACCGTAGAGCGTGGGGTGGGGCGGAAGGGGTGAGGGGAGGGAGGGGGAAGGGGAGGAAGAAGGTAAGGGGAGGGAGGGACGGTTGCTTGGAAAGGATCCGGGGAGGGGCTGTTGTTGTGCTGCCCTCATGTAGGCATGGGCAAGGGTGGGGGACTGGGGGTACGGTAGGGTACGGTAGCGAGGGGCGAAGAAGCGGGGTGAGGCGTGCGGCGGAGCGGTGCGGCTGGAAGTGGGGGGCCGCGGCCTCCTGGCTCCTGGCGACACGTGGCGCACGTGGTGATGCGGACGTGAGGCTGCCGGTCCTCTACCACACCATTTCCCTAGGCTCTACTCCATCACCTCAACTTCCACTCAAAGCCTCGTTCGCTCTCCTCAACCTCCCCTGTCCCTCCCTCCCCGTCTCCCACTCTCCTTCTATAACACACAAACACACACGCACAGCTGGTGTTGGCCGACGTGGACCTGCGCGCTGCGCTGGGCAGCATGTGCCGCGTGGATTCATGGCCGTACAGTCCGGGGGTGTCCATCACCAACGGCCAGATCCAGATCTCGGATTTCAACTCCACACCGCCCGGCGGTGGCCGCGTGCACTGGCGGGACGTGGTTATAACCGCCGCCGCCAGCCCCGGCGGCCTGCCGCCGCCGTGGCCGTGCGCCGCCGCCGGCGTGACCCACGGGACGCAGCTGGGCGGCGGGGCGGGGGGGCTGCTGCCGGGGCTGCTGGGAAGCAGCACGGGAGCTGTGTTCGTGTCGCTGGCACGCGACCTGGCGCTCCCCTCCGACGGCTCTTGGTCCCCCGTGGAGTTGCCGGCGGGCCGGCTGCTCGTGTTGCTGGGCGACCCAGATCGATCCGCGGCGGGGTCGCCCACGGTTTTGGATCTGGGCGGCATCGCCGCCGCCTGGACCGCGCCCCGGCGGCAGTTGGTGCTGACGGGGCTGAGCGAGGACGGCTCGGCGGTTAGCGTGTCGCCGGATTCCGGCATCCCCGGGGCCGACAAACTGTACGGCAGCGATCCGGGGCTGCCGGTGGCGGCGGCGCCGTACGCGGTCGCGGAGTACGGCGTGGCGCGGCTGTACGACCTGCTGCTTGTAAACCTGCCGCCGGCGCGGCGGCCGGCGGCGGAGTGGGCGCTGATGGCGGCGGCGGTGAACAGCTTCGGCGTCAGCTGGTGGGAGGTTGGGGGTGGGAGGGGAGGGTGGGAGGCGGGGCGGGCGGCAGGAATGGGGTGGGATGAGCTGGGGTGGGGTGGGAATGCGGAACCGGGATGGAGTACTGGGTTTGGAGTGGTCAATTCCTGCCTACCCCACGTCGGGAATTTTGGGGGAAGGCGCTCAGGGGAGGTCAGGGGCAGTCGGGAGCAGTCGGGGGCAGTCGGGGAGGGGGGGGAGGTTGAGGCAGTGGGGGGGGCGGTGCGCAAACGCCGCTGTCTAGGGAGAGGGAGGCCTGGGCCAGGGGGGACGAGGGGGCTGCGCCTTGTTGACAGGCACTCCCCTCCCTGGCTCTGCGCCAATCCGCGAAGCCGCTCCTACATATCCGGCCTGCAACACCCGCCCCTGCTTCCCATCCACGCCTGCTTCTCTGGCCAACCCCACACCCGCATCGCCCCACCCCAGGGACGTTGAGGGTGAGGGGCCGGCGGCGGCGGCCCCCGCGCTGCGACTGTCGCGCTGCACGCTGGTGGCCCCGGACGGCGAGGTGGCGTTCCTGACACGTGCCGCACGTAACGCAACGGAGGCGGCGCTGGTGCCGCAGTACTTGGCGCTGGCGGAGGCGCCCAGGGTGGGTGTGGGGGGTTGGATAGGGTGTGGATGGGTGA
>NC_057017.1:3450867-3453341 GCF_000002595.2 Chlamydomonas reinhardtii | reverse complement strand
ATGGGTGGGTTGGTGGGTGGATAGGAGGGTGGGTGGGTGGGTGGATGGGTGGATGGGTGGGTGGGTGGGTGTGTGGGTGGGTGGGTGGGTGAGTGTAGGTGGGTGGGTGGGTGGATAGGGGTGGGTGTAGGTGGGTGGGTGGGTGGGTGGGTGGGTGGACGAAGGGGGGCCTACAGGGGTGGGGGCGAGGGGTGGGGGGCTACTAGAACCAAACCCAAGAGGTTTGGGGGATAGGTGGGCGAGGGTGTGGCAGAGGGCGGCGGGCGGCCGCCGGGCGCACAAGTTGAGTCCTTGGCCACCGCACGCCGCACTGCCGTACACGCCACACACACCACACGCACACACTGCCGCAGACGGTGGTGAGCGCCGACCTGGCGGGGCGGCTACAGCTGACCAGCCTGGCGTTCTACGGCCAGGAGGGAACACAGGTGGGGGCGTGTTGGTTTGAGGGTGTGTGTTGGGGGGTTGTAAATACCAGCCTAAACTGATCCAGACCAACCTGGACTGGCGGAGCACAAGCAGACGCGACAGCTGCAAGCGATACTGGGGGGGGGGCTGGTGGTGTGAATGAGGCTGGCTGGGGTACGTGTGTGTGGCAGGGGATGTGCGCAGCCGGCCGCCCATCATGTTATCTTTATGGGGAGCCTGGGCAGCGTTGCGCCGTGTCATTGCCTGAAGCCTCACCCTGAAACCTCACCCCACCACATCGCGCCTGCGCCGACGTCGGCACTTCACACTTGTGACTTGCTCAATCCGTTCTCCACATGAACCCTTCCCCCTCCGCCCGACCGCCCCCTCAGGTTGTGGTGATGGCCAACGCCACGCTGCTGCCCGCCACCACCTACGCCGGCCTGGCGGGCGCGGCGCCGCTGCTGCCCGACACGCGCGTGTGGCCACCGCTGCAGCTGCAGCCCAGCCGCCGAGTGGCCAACCAGTATGTGAGTGTGTGCATGTGCGTGTGCTTGTGTGTGTGTGTGTGTGTGTGTGTGTGTACCGTACGTGTGTGTGTGTGTATGTGTGTTTGTGTGTGTGTGCATGCGTGTGTGTGTGTGCGTCTGTACGGTATGCGTGCTGTCGTCGGCTGTCCGAAATTAGCCAGTGTTTGTATGTGTGTGATGTGTGTGCGTGTGTGTGTGCGTGTGTGTGTGTGTGTGTATGTGTGTATAGATTGGAGGGAAGGAGCAGGCCGGGGCGGGGGCGGGTGTGTGTGTGGGTGCGCCGGGCAGGCCGGGCCGTGGGCTACTAGTGGAGGGGAGGGGGCGAAGGGGGGTTGGAACGAGGATGGGAAGGAGCAGGAGGACTGGAGCAACCTAAAGAGCCGTAGGAGCAGGTGCAGTCCTCGTGCGGCGGGGGCACACCCGCACAAACGCATACCCAACCTTGCGCTTGCGCTTGCATGGTGCTCTCCTCCACGCGCTCACACACGCGTGTACACGCGCCCCTGCACAGGGCCCGCTGGGTCTGGCTGTGGCTCCCGGCCTGGCGTTTGCGCAGGAGCGGATCGCGGAGTGCGGCGCACTGCCCGGCGGCGTCACCCAGATCCTCATCACCAGGTACGATTGTGCATGTGTGTGTGTGTGTATGTGTGTGTGTGTGTGTGTGTGTGTGTGTGTGACTATGTACGTTTGAGTGACTGTGTGGATGTAGGTGTAGGTGGGGTTGGTGGCATTGTTATGTGTTGATGCGGCAAGCGAGCCGAGTCATGCGCAATCGCCCACACCCACACCCACACCCAAAATCGCCCCCCCACACACACACACTCCCACACAGCCCCGACGACCGCTCCGTGTGGCCGCTGGCCCGCGCCCAGCCCTTCACAGCGGTGCCGCCGCCCGCGGACGACAGCGGCAGCGGCGGCGGCGGCGGCGCGGCCGCGGAAGGCTGCGTGGTGGCGGGCTACCCGCCGGGGCTGTCCAGCGGCCGCCGCGTGTTCGTGGACCTCAAGGTGGGGTTGGGGGGTGGGGTGAGAGTGTGTGGTGGGGGGGGGGAGGCGGTGCTACGTGTTAGTGTACGTGTTCATATGTGTGTAAGAGAACTGGATCCGCGCCCCGCGCCCTTACCTGGCTCCCCCGCGCCCTGTAGGCTTGTTTCGGGTTCAGGATCTCGGCTTGCACGGGCTTGCACTTGGAATAAGCTGTAAGCCTTCCCCCCCTCCGCCCCCCCCCCCCCCCACACACACACACATAGGGCACGCTTCGCCGCCTGGGCCTGTCCGCGCCTCTCACCCTGCGAGGCCTGGTGCTCTACAACCTGGCCCCCGGCGGCGCCTACCCGCTGGTACGCCCCGCCGACGCGGCGGCCGGAGACGCGGCGGCGGTACTGCCGCCCGCGCCGCCGCCGCCGTACGCCGCCGATGCCGCGTGGGTGAACAGCTCCCTACCGCTGTGGTACTTTGACGTGCCCAGGTGAGGAGGGGCGTGTTTGCGTGTGTGTGTGTGTGTGTGTGTGTGTGTGTGTGTGTGTGTGTGTGTGTG
>NC_057017.1:3336172-3450767 GCF_000002595.2 Chlamydomonas reinhardtii | reverse complement strand
CCTCCCCCTTTTCCAACATCTCTGCAATCCCCCCCATACACACACACACACACACACACACACACACACACACACACACACACACACACACACACACGCACACACACACACACACACACACACGCACACACACACACACACACACACACACACACGCACACACATCCCACACACACTCACACACGCACACACACACACACACACACACACACGCACACACATCCCACACACACTCACAGGTCCGAGGCCGACCTGCGCTCCACACCCGACACCGCCACCACCACCACCACCTCCACCACCACCACCTCGCCTCCCCGCCTGGTTCTGGAGGACGTGACGCTGGTGCTCCCCAACGAGGCCGAGTGGCGCGCGCTGGCGGCGGCGATGCTGCTGGTGCACCAGCCCGACGCGCTGGGCGGGCGCCACCACCACCACCACCGCAGCAGCAGGCGGCTGCTTGCGGAGCTGGGGCAGGGGCAGGGGCAGGGGCAGGAGAGGCAGCTGCAGGGGCGGGGCAGCCGCAGGTCGCTGCTGCAGACAGGTGCGGCGTGTGATTGTGGCGGGTGTGTGCGCGGGTGTGTGGTGGTGCGGAACGGGCGCCGCAGCGAGCAGATTGGGCTGCGCACGGCGCATCGAGGATCCACCCATTGTTGGAATCGGGGGGTTCCTTGTCTAGGTCTAGGTCTAGGTCTAGGTCTAGGATGCATTGCCGCACACGGTTGCTTTACTTTTACACCCACATACACCGCGTTATGAGCACCGCTAGCACCTTGCCATGCACACCCACAGCCATTCCTACATGCCACCGCCCGTGCCCCACCACGCACAGGTACCTCGCCCAAGCCGCCCTCACCCGCGCCCCCGCCCTCCCCGCTCCTGGCGGCCGAGCCGCCGGCCGCGGCGGAGCAACCGCTGACGCCGCCGCCGCCGCCGTTGCCGCCGTCGCCGCCCGCGTCGCCGCCGCCGGCCCCGTCGCCTCCGCCACCGCCGCCGGCTCCGCCGCTGAACGTGGCGACTCTGAACGCCATGCTGGCCTTTGCAAACATGTCCACGGTGTGTGTGTTGTGTGTGCAAGTATGTGTGTGTTTGGGGGAAAGGCCAAACGTCCCTTTTGCGTATTGGCAGAAGAAAGGAAGCTCGCAGGTCCCCGTCCTGCACACCCTTCCCAACCGCAGCAACACATACAATAACATGCCTTAACGCATGCACACACACTCGTTTCCGCTTCGTTGATGAACACAATCCCGCTCGCCCCCTCTCTCCCGCCCCATGGCTACAACCCTTGAATGCAACCTCTCCCACACCCACCACCACCACCACCCAAAAAACACACAGCCCGGCGCCTACAACTACGCCGCCCGCACGCTCACGCTGGCGGCGGCTCGGCACTACGGCTGGTACGGCACCAACATCACCATCACATGCCGCCTGCCGCCCGACGCGCCCGCCGCCGCCGCCGCCTCGGTGGCGGCGCTGCCGTACGCGCCGCTGAGCCTGCCGTACCAGGAGCTGGCGGGTGGGTGGGTTGGGTGGTTAGTTGGGTAGTTGGGTGGGTGGATTGGGGTTCTCGGCGAGTGTGTGGGCGGGCTAAGTTGGATCCCTCCTAATTTGTCGCTCAAACCGCTAATGGCCGCCACACGACCACAACACCAACAACGCAGACATGGACGTGGACGTGGTCGTGGGATGGGGCGTTCCGCCGCCCCTGCCAGCCCCGCCGCCGCCCGCCGCGCCGCCCTCGCCGCCACGCCAGCCTAACTCAACCGCCCCGGGCGGCGGCGGCGCCGCCGCCTTCAGCCCGCCGCCCTCCACCCTATCCGAGTCGTCTGGCGGCGGCGCCGACGCCAGTGGCGGCGGCGGCGGCGGCAAGCGCGCCTGGGTGCTGCCGGTGGTGGCGACGGTGGTCACCTTTTTCGGCGTGCTGGCGATCGTGGCGGTTATAACCGCGGTACTGGTTGTACGAATGCGTAGAAAACGGAAGCAGGAGGAGGCGGAAGCGGAATCCAAGGAGGCAGCGGCGGCGGCCGCCGTCGTCGTCGCCGCCGCCGCCGCCGCCAACGGCGCAGACGGCGGCCGCCGCAAGCGCCGCAGCGATGGCGGCAGCCTGGCAGGCAACGGCTCAACGGCGGGCTCCAAAGCCGCATCGCGCCAGCCCTCCAAACGCACCCTCGACCTCGCCGCTGGCGGCGCCACCGGCGGTGCCGCCACGGCGGCGGCGGTGGTCGCGGGAGCGGGAGGGGAGGACTCCGCCGCAGGCCACTCTGCCCGCATCGCAATCGTGCTGGACACGGATCTGGATGCCGTTCCCGACGGCGCCGGCGACTCTTTCATCAGCCGAGCCGCCAACTCTTTCCGAGCCACGCGCGATTTGATCCTGGGCCGCGGCAGCGGCTGCAACAGCCGCCTGGGCTCGCCGCTGCCGCCAGGCAGCGGCGAAGCCACGCCGACGCGCGGCGGCGGCAAGCGCGCCAGCGGCGACGGCACGCCCGGCGGCGCCGGCGGCGGCGGCGGCACGGCGGCGTTGCTGGCGGCGCTGGCATCATCCACGCGCTTCGGCTCCGGCCGCCGCAGCCCGGCGTACCGTGGCTCCGCCAACGGCATGGTACCGGCCAGCGGCGGCGGCGGCGCCGCCGGCGGCGGCATCTCCGTCGCGGCGGCGGCGCCGGGGTCGCCGTTGACCGGCGCGCCGTCGCGCTTCGCCGCTGGGCCCACGTCGGGACGCATGCTTGCGAGCAGCAGTGGCGCCGTGGGGGCAGGCTCGGGAAAGATCAGCATCGACGGCTACGCCGCCGTCGCCGCCACCGTCGGCGGCGCCGCCGCCACCGCCGCCGGCGGCGCCAGCCGCAAGAGCCTGGCCGACACTGCGCTGCTTGGGGAGCCGTCGGCGGCGGCGGTTGCCAAGGTGCGGCAGGGCTGGCTACGGCCATCCGCGTCTTTTGATCTTCGGGTTGCAAAGGGACAGCGGGCACTATTGCGCCGGGTACCGTATTGCTTTTGTGTGTGAAACCGGCATCGTAGGACTTGCACGGACGCTGCAGCACTAAAACCGCGTCTGCCCCCTCTGCCTCTGCCCCTTCGCCGCTGCCTCTGCCCCCACTTCTTAAATAATCATGAATGTAACCCCCTCTGCCTCTGCCCCCTCGCCGCCGCCTCTGCCCCCACTTCTTAAACAATCATGAATGTAACCCCCTCTGCCTCTGCCACCCTCGCCCCCCCCTCCGCCCCCCTCTGCCCTCTGCCCCTGCAGGTGTACCGGGCCTACGTGGGCCAGGTGATTGTGAGGGCGCAGCAGCAGTCGCTGCGGGACAAGGCCAGCCGGGCGGCCGGCGCAAAGGACACCACCGCAAAGGAAGCGGACAACAACAACGAAAACAGCAAGAACGGCGACGCCGCAAAGGCGGAGGAGCGCAAGGCGCAGCCGCCGCCGCTCGAGACAGCCAGCTCCAAGGACAGCGCCGCCGCGGCGACGGCGCCGCCGGCGCCGTCGGCGCCGGTAGCAGTGTCTGTGGCGGCGGCGGCGGCGGCAGATGCCGCCGCCGGCACCTCTGGGGTCCTGTCGCAGGCGATGGCGACCGGCGCGAGCCTTCAATTTGACGGCCCCAACTCCGGGGCCTTCGCGACGGCGGGCCTTCGCGACGCCGCCGCCGCGGCGACGTCGGGCGCGGCGTCGCCGGCGGGCGCGCTGTCGCCGGCGCCGTCGGCAAAGGCGATGTCGACACTGCCGTCGACGTCAGCGCTGCTGGCGACGGCGTCGTCGGCGGGCGTGGCGGCGGCGGCGGCGGCGGCGGCGCGCTTCGCGACGGCGCCCCTGGGTGCCGAGGACGAGGCTGGCTTCCTGCGGGAGATGGATGTGAGTGCGAATGAGATACATACGTGTCTCGATACCACATCGTTACAATACGAAATGGAGTCAAACTCAGGCTGCGGCATTGCTGTCGGTTTGCTGTTGCTGTTGTTGCGGTTATCATTGTTGCGACGCTGAGACTGCTGCCTTTGTACCCGTCAAATTTACAACCATCTAAAAACATCCGCGCAGGCCTACCTGGACGGTTTCAGGTCCGCAGTCACTCGCACGCTGCCGCCACTCGGCGATCTGGGCGAGGACGAGGGCAGCGATGAAGACCAGGAGGATAAAGAAAAAGAAAAAGAAAAGGAGAAGGGCAAAAATACAAAGGACAAGGCTAAGAAGGACAAGAAGGCCGCGAAGGAGAAGGCCGACAAGGCTGATGGCAAGGCGGACAAGGACGGCAAGACCGGCAAGAGCAAATCATCCACGGACTCGGAGAATGATGACGCGGGTAACAATGATAATAATGATGAGAATGATGGTCTTGGCGCGCTGCGACCGGCCGCGGTGGCGTTTGTGCCTGCGGCTGTGTCGGCGTCTTCGCGCCGGCGGAGCGGAGCGGCGGCAGCCGCAGGAGGCGGCGGCGGCGGCGGCGGTCGGTCGGCGGCTGATAAGTGGGACCTGCCGCGATTGATGCGGTCCCTGCAGGTGGGTGGTGTGGAGTGCCTGCCGTGTGCTGCGCTGTGCCGAGTTGTGCCGTACCGTGAGCGCAGCCCAAAGTGCTGCAGTTGCTGCCTGACAATACGGTAACAGCGCAACTTGACCCAACCCACAACCAACGCAACCCACGCCACAACATACACACCTCACACACCTACATCACACACATAGGCCGAGCTGCGCTGCAGCGGCGTGCTGGCCTCGATCCAGATCCAAGACATCATCGATGTGGGTCGGCCCGGCCCCGCCTTTGGATCCGGATCCGGATCCGGCCTGGCGGCGGGCGGCAGCAGCAAGTCTCTGATGCTGCTGCCGGCCTCTCGCGGATCCAAATCCAAATCCAAATCCCGGGAGCCGGGCCGCGCGGTGTACCGCGGGCTGTGGCGCGGGCAGCAGGTGGCTGTCAAGACGCGGGTGGAGGCGTTGGCGGGAGGCAGGTGGGTTTCGTGCCAGGGCGTGTGCGTGTGGCGCGAAGACGTGGGGTACCGGATAATGGATGGGTGTATCGGTTCCGAGGACCGACAACGAAACTGCGCATGTAACTACCGGTAAGTACGTGTGCCTCTTTGGGGGAGGTGCAGTGTGGGGAGGTACAAGCGACGCCACGATCACCTCCTCACTCGCCCCTGCCTGCCTGCCTGCCTGCTGCTGCGCGCTCGCAGGGAGGCCCGCGCGCGGCTGCGTGCGGTGCTTGAGTCCGCGACGTCCACGGCGCTCTCGCACCCGCACATTGTCGGTGAGAGCCTGGGGGAGTGTGTGTGTGTGTGTAGAAATGCATGATGGCGTATGGGCGTGGGCGTGTGGACAGGCATGAGGGCTGGGCCGCTTGGTAGGGCGCGGCACACACATACACACACAGGCCCCTGCAAGCCGGGCCCTCCTGCCGCCCCCGGCATTCCTTCCCAACTCTTCCCTCCCATCCGCGCCTCCCCAACCTAACCAAACCTCAACTAACCTCCTCCTCCATCTCCCCACCCCACCCCAGCCACCTACCTGTACGACCTCCGTGTCCTGGGGCCCCTCGAGCTCCCCACCGGCGGCGGCGGCGGCGGCGGCGGCGGCGGCGGCTCCGCCTCCGCTGCCGCCAGCCGCCGCTCCCTGATGCACTCCGAGTCCGGCGCGTCGGCGTCAGCCGCCGCCGCCACCGCCGCCGTCAACGGCGGCGGCGCGCCGGGTGCGTCTGTGTCGGCGGCGGCGGCGGCGGCCGCGGCTGCGCGGGAGGTGTCCAAGCTGTATGTGGTTCAGGAGCTGTGCAGCGGCGGCTCGCTGCGGGCGGCGCTGCGTGAGTGAGGGGGCTGCGTGGATTGGTGGGGTGTGGGGTGGGGTGGGGTGTGGGGAGGGGTGTGGAGTGGAATGGATTATGGAGTGTTTGGGTGGTATGGGGTGAGGCGTTGGGACGGCTGGCATCTCACGAAGTGCACCACGCCACGCCACGCCGTACGGCAAAGCGCGCCACGCCGAGCAACGCCCCGCGCCGCCGAACATTTTCATGCCGTAATTATGGCTGTAACACCCCCACTCCCTGTTGCCTACTTTGCTACACTTCTCTGTACCAATCTTTGCAACCCCCCTACCACCACCACCCCTGACCGCCACCCGCACACACACAGAGGAGCTCTGCATCGCATACACTGTCCTACGCGTAATGGTTTCCTTGTGCTCTTGAACTCGCAGAGGAGGGCGTGGCGGGCTGTGTGCTGGCGGGCGGGCTGTTCCGACTGTTGGCGCTGCGGCTGGCGCTGGACGCGGCGCTGGGCATGAGGCAGCTGCACGCCTGCAGGCTGGTGCACGGAGACCTGAGGCCGGGTGCGTGGGGGAGTGGGGGGGATGGGTGGGCTACCAGTTCCTTAGCTAACGATGAATGTAACCCGGCAGGGATCACTCCACACACGGCAACAATACCCAACTTCTCATGCTGGTGTTAGTGCCCCCCTACCGTCTACCATTGTCTTAGCTAATCATGAGTGTAGTCCCCCATCATACACACACACACACACACACACACACACACACACACACACACACACACACACACACACACACACACACACACACACACACACACACACACACACACACACACACACACACACACACACACACACACACACCACTGTGCCACTGTGGTCGTGCTTTCGCGTGCTGTCACGTGCTGCGTGTTTTGTTATGTTTGCTGTTTTTTTGTCTGCCCGCCTGGTTTTTTAAGAGGTAGCTCGCCCGCTGGGTCTGAGGTTGTTACACCGGTAGTAATTCCGCAAGGATTACTGGCGCGGTGAAGGGTCGGAGTGCGTTGCCCTGTGGACTCCAGAGCTGTTTTGCGCTCTGCCGGGGAAACGCCAGGTCACGGCAGCCCTCGATTGAGAGCCCTGTCGTTGGTTATACCAGATACACGATTCACGTGATCTGGCAGAATAACCGTGGAAACCGTAGTCACACACACACACACACACACACACACACACACACACACACACACACACACACACACACACACACACACACACACACACACCACAGAGAACGTCCTGCTGGTAGCGGGGCCGCGTGCCGGTACGCCCGGCGGCCCAAGCGCCGTCGGGCCGCACGGCCACCACACGCCGGCGCCGCTGCTGCTGCCCACGCCCGCCATGCAGCGCCCGTCCCACTTCCTAGAGTCGCCGCTCACAGCCACAGCCTCTGGCGGCGGCGGCGGCGGCGGCGGCGGCGGCGGCGGCGGCGGCGGCGGCGACGGCGGCGATTCCAACATGGGCTCGCCGCTCATGCACGCCGCGTCGGCGCGCAACTTCGGTGGCGATCGCCCGTCGCCGTTCGGGCTGAGGCAGATGAATTCGCCGGTCGCGGGCGCGCCCAGGAACCTGGATTCGCCGGGGCAGCTCGCGATCCGGAACCTGGATTCGCCGGGGCTGCCGGGATCCGGCGCGGCGTCGCCCGCGCCCGAGCGGGCGTCGCTGCAACGCGGTGGGGAGCAGGCCGATGGTCCGGCGGCGGCGGCGGCGGCGGCGGTGGCTGCGACGGCGGCGGCGACGGTCAGGGCGGCGGCGGCGCGGGCAGTGGCGGCGCGCGCGGCGGCGGAGCACGAGGACCCTGTGCCCGGCGGGCCGCCGCCGCCGCCGCCGCCGGGTGCGGGCTTGGCGGAGGTGGTTGCAAAGGCCGTCATCCCGGGTAGGCGGAACCCGGACTCCCCTACGCTAGGCCTGCCGCCCGCTGCAGGCCTGACGGGCGGCCTGGCAACACCGTTGCGGTCTCCTCCGGCCGCCATTCCCGCGGCCCAACTGGACGGGAGCGATGGGATCGCCACCCCAGACGCCGCCGCCGCCGCCGCCGCCGCCGCTGCCGCCGCGCTGGGCTCGCCGGGCGGCCGCGGTGGCGGCGGCGGCGGCGGTGCCGCCGCCACGACCGGCGGCGGCGCCGATGGTGTCGGCGGCGGCGGCGGCGGCGGCGGCGCGGCCCGGCTTGGCGGCGGCCCCAGCTTCCGCGCCTCCGCCAACGGCCGCCTGAACTCTTCAGTGCTTGGCTCGGCCTTTGGCGGCGGCGGCGCCGCCGCCGCCGCCGCCAAAACGATGGCGTCGCCGTCGCCACTGGGTGACCCGAGCGCGCAGCTTCACGTGACAGCCAAGATCGCCGACTTTGGTCTGGCGGCGCCGCCGGTGCCGGCGGCGGCGGCGGCGATGTCGGAGGCGGCGAAGCGGGCGGCGGCGGCGGCTATCACCAGCTACACCGCTCCCGAGGTGCGGCTCAGAGCACTCGTGTCGTATTGTTGCTGCCGTACCGCATGCTTTGGCCAACGTAGCTCGCCAGCAACCAGAGGTGTTTGTAGCGCGCACATAGCGCACGCAGCCCGGCATATGGTCACATGTAGTGGGTACGGTTCTTTGGCCTATGCTTTGATAGCGGAGTTGTTACTGTGGTCGCCGCCCTGTGCCGTGGCGGTGGCTCCATCTCATCCCCTCTGTCCCCCACCCTGTTGCTTGTCGCCGGCGCCGCTCGCCCTGCTGCTTCACGACGCCTCGGCCCCGTCCCATACCTTATACCGCTTGCAACTCATGCCTCTGCCTGTACTTCGATCATTTTAGGTTGGGTTTGGTTTAGTTTTGGCTGGTATTTACAACCCCCGTTCTCGCGCCCCGTGCCCGGAATCCCCCGGGACCCGCATGCACAGGTGGCGGCGGCTGCCTCTTCGTCTTCCTCGCACTCCGCCGCCTCGCCGGCGCTGACGCAGCGCGGCGACGTGTGGTCGTTTGGCATTCTGCTGCTGGAGCTGTACTACGGAGTGGGGTTGGACGACTGCAGGTACGTACGGCAGTACGACAGTACGACAGTACGACGCCGGGTTCTTGCTCGGGACTCCGGGTTTGCTGTGGAGGTGTGGCGGATTATTGCTATGCTCCGTTGCCCTCCATTGCATTCCACTGCAACTCCATTGCCCCGTGCACTCTATCAAACATATAGTATGTTAGCTTGCATTCACGGTCTTGTTGGGGCCCTGTTTTCCCGAATGCAACTGCTGAGGTTTTGTCGTGGACGATTGCGCCACCAAAACGCCGTACACCAAACTGCCGCACACCAACCGCAGGCGGCTGTACAACAGCCTGCAGCTGGAGGCGGGCGCGCGCACGGGCAAGCCGCTGGAGGCACTGCTGATCGAGGTGCGTACGCGTGGGGTGCCGCTGGTTGGATGCCGGTACCTCACGACCAACCCACTACGCATATATACACACACACACACACACACACACACACACACACACACACACACACACACACACACACACACACACACACACACACACACACACACACACACACACACACACACACACACACACACACACACACACACAAACACACACACACACACACACACACACTCTACTTCATCGTACGATACCTGGTGATGAGGATCCGCACCTGTTGCGTGGCGCGGACACACACACACACGCAAACACACACACATACACACACACACACACACACGTGCACACACACACACACACTTGCACACACACACACACACATTCACACTCACACTCACAGGACATGCTGTCGCGCTCCGAGACGCGGCCCTACGCTCAGCTGGCCGCCGAGTGCCTCAGCCGCGACCCGCGCCGCCGGCCCGACTTTGTGCAGGTCGTGGCGCGGCTGCAGGTGCGCGTGCGGTGTGGGCGTCAGTGTCACGGGCGTGGGCGCCCAGGTGTCTGTCAGTGTCGCAATGTGTTTGTCCGTGTGAAGTTGTGCAGCGGTAAGCAAGCAGGTCGCATGTCACGTGTGTGTACAGTCTGTCTACTACACCCGAACCTTGCCGTGTGGCCATCCGGCCATCACCCAAACAAACACACACACAAACACAGGCCATCTACGCCACCGCCTCGGTCCTGGCCCTCGCCAAGGCCACTCGCCAATCCAGTGCGATGAGTGCGGCGCCCGGAGGGGCAGGTGGAGCCGGCGGCGGCGACGGCCGCTCCAGCAGCAATGGCACGATGCGTGCCCCCAACAACGCAGACGCTGCGCCGTTTGCCAGCCGAGCTGGCGGCGCGGCTGCAGCAGCCGCGTCTCTGAATGTGCGAACAAGCAGCGTCAAGCAGATCTCTATGTCTGGTATGGCAGGTGGCGGCGGCGGCGGCGGCGGCGCATCGCCGGGGCTGGCGAACGGCAGCCCCGGAGTCAGCCGCGCCAGCAGCAGCTTCCGCATACGGCCGGTGCCCATGCCCGCCGCCGCCGCCACCGGGCCCGCGGCGGCGGCCGCCGGCCTGCCGGCTCCCAGCCGCCTCAGCGGTGCTGGCGTGTCGCTCGAGACCCGCACCAGCATCGGCGGCGCCCCGCCCGACGGCGGTGGCGGCGGCGGCCGCCGCCGCACCAGCCTCGGCGGCCTGATGGGCGGTGACGGCGCCGATGACGCCGGCGGCCCGCCGTACAGGGGCGCCGTTGCGGCGGCGGGCTTTGACGTCGCCGAGGAGGAGCGCGGCGTCGCCAGTGACGGTGACGCCGGCGGCTGGGGCCGCCACCACAGCCACGCCGCCGCCGCCAGCGGCGCGCTGGGCGGCCTCGCCGGCGGCAGGAGCCGCCACCGCCTCAGCACGCTGGGTGACCTTGGTACTTTGGAGGAGCAGCGCAGCAGTGCCGGCAGCGCCGCCGGCGGCGGCCAGGAACCGCCCCTGGGCAGCAGCAACGGTGGTGGCGGTGGCATTGGCCGTCACGGCCGGCCGGTGACGTCGGGTGGCGCCGCCGCCGCCGCCGCCGAGCTGCTGCTTCCGCCGGAGCGCGCCTCGTGGGGCGGCGGCCGGAGCAATGCAGCCGCCCTGGCAGCAACCCTGGTCAGCGGCGGCGGCGGCAGCGGCGGCGGCGGCGGCCGCAGCCAGAGCGGCGGCGGCATGCTGCAGCGGGCCGACAGCAACGGCGGCATCGGCCGCTTCAAGCTCAGCCTCAGCGGCCAGGCCTCGCCGTCGGCGGCGGCGGTGGCGCCGCTGCCGTTCGCAGGCGGCGGGGGCGATGGCAGCGGCGGCGGCGGCAGCCGCCGCAGCATCGCTATCTCCAATGGCGGCGCCGCAGCCGCCACCGATGGCCACACCGCCAGCACCTCACGCCTCAGCATCGGCAGCGCCGCCGCCGCCGTCACCCTAACTGCTGGCGGCGAGGAGGATGCACGCGACAGCCAGGGCGGCCGCGCAGGGCCGCCTCCGCCACCGCCGCCGTCCGCGCACGCGCTGGGCTCGACGGGCTCGGGCTCGGCGCACAACCTGCCGGCCGCCGCCGCGCTGGCGGCTGGCGACCGCCGGCGTGTGAGCGGCGGCGGCGGTGGTCTGGTGAGTCGGCGCTCCAGCGGTTCCAACCTGGCGGTAGTGGGCTACGCCGACGGCAGCGTGCAGGTGGCGCCGGGCTCGGCGTTCTCGCGGGCCCAGATCTAGATCCGGAGGATCCAGGCTCGGATCCGGATCCGGATCCAGGAGCTAGGCGGTGTGGGGGACATGTGCTTGCTGCCTCGTCGGGCGGTCGGACGTGTGTATGTGGCTGATCGGTGTGGCTGTGGGTGGGTGCTTCCGCGGCGGCCCTCTGGGCGGGGTGGATTACAATGACAGGAGTGCGTTGGAAGCTCTGAGAGAGTGAAAGGGACCAGGGCAGGGAGCGAGGGGTCGGCTGCGCAGGGCCTGTATGCAGATGCACTGCGCGGCCCTGGGGGCAGCACCTTGGGCGCGTGTGTGTTATGCGTGTGTGACGCTTCTGTGATGCGTGTGTTATGCGTGTGTTACGCTTCTGTGATGCGTGTGTGACGCGTGTGTGATGCGTGTGTGACTCACTGTCAGTGTAGAAGGACTGAGGGCGTACGGCATGGAGATTAGTCGATTACGTTTCGGGCTTCTAATGCCGCCGCCGTTCGTAGGCGCCCTGCCGCGAAGGCAGAGAGTGGCCCTGATTCGGGGCACGCCGCTAGCGGGCGGCTGTGTCAATGCGAGGGGTTGAGGGGCGTGGATAGATGTGTGGCTCGGCTGTGTAACGGCAGGTGATGGTGTGCAACAGCTGCAGACGTACATCGGTAGGTGCCCGATCCGCACGGCACACCCAACGTTGGGGCGGCTCAGGGCGGCTTCATAAACGGATAGGACCCGCATCCCATTCCGTCTCACTACAAGGCTTCTGCCTTCTGGGCACGAGCTTCAGCGCTGTAGGACCCGCCATCAGAGGCCAAATAATCAGAGGCCGCGCCGCCTCCCGCTTCTCCCCACGTCAACGCATTCCTTCACGCTAATTGCTGATACGGTATCAATAGCATCCCGCCGGATGGCACGTCGCTGGATTCCGCACGCACATTGGGCACACCTTGCCCACCGGCCTCCAAAGGTGGCGGCGGCGGGCCCTCCGGTACAGTCATCCCGGTACGACGCATTTTATCTCGGCTTCTGCAGTGGACAGAGCCAGGGTATCGGCAGTGGGTCACCTAGCGACTACAATCTTGATCGGGGAGAGTTGGACCTGGCCAACTGTCGTGTCACTCTGCCGGCTTTGCACGGCGCCGCCACCGGTCACACCACTTACTTGGTGGCTGCAGGATAAGGCCAACCGGCGCCTCCGCAGGCTGCCCGTGTAGCGCGCTCGAGAACCGGTATCCGAGACTTGTGGAGCCGGCGGCTGTCTCCTCGCCTAACTAGTCCGTTTGGCAGCTCAGCTGACGGTGATACGTGGTTGCTAGGCTAGAGTGACGTTGCTATGCGCCTGCGCGCCTAGACTTGGCTGCAACCCGAAGACGCCCCAACAGATGACTTCCGGAACCCAGCCAGTGCGCTGTCCACCAGAGTTCGTTACAGACGTCGATCCGTTGTTGGTGCACACAAGAGTAAACATTGCACATGCACATTGGGAGTAACGAGGCAGCAACGCCGGTACAGGCCGGCCGGCGCTGCGCCCTTATTTTAGCCGGGCGATAGCCTCATCCCGCTGCATGGCACGAACTTATTACCCCCACAACCATGGCACGGTGAGCCCCTGCTGCCGGCGAAATGCCATGCCGGCATAATGGCGCGACACAACCAGGGACTCCTGTCTATTGTCGTACTCTTAATGACGAGTTTTGCGGAACTAATGCGTACGCAGACCAGAGCGGAGGGCGGAGTGGGCTTGCAGGCGGCACGAGAGTAGGCAGTCAGTAGCGCAAGTTGCGAACTCACATGTTACCTCGTAATCGACGGTAAACGCTGTGGACTCTTACAAGAATGTCCCAATTTGAGGGCATCGTGACTACTCGGATACGGTACACACGAAATCCAGGCCTTGCTCCAAGCCAAGCAGACCCAGGCCATTTCCAATCCGCCCCGCATCCTGTCTCTCCCCCGTGCAGTGTCTCCCTGAACCGTACAAGCTGCCCAACCTCCCAGCGAACGTCCCCCGGCTCTTCCGTTCGGACTCCTCATGGATAATGCTAACAGCTCCACAACGCTGGCGCTCTGTACTCCATGGCATTCCCACTTTCAAAACTTGCTACACTCATTCCTGCGCGCTGTGCCTTCATGCAAACCGCCGTGCAGTCCGTACTTATTGTAACCTCTGTACACACACCTCATGTCGAGCCACCTTCCCTGTATTTGAGGGGCATCGTGAAAGGTTTAGACAAATGCAGTTGGCGGCTTTTCGAGCCAAATGTTGTTGTCCGAAAAAAGGAATACGAGCGCTGCGGCACTGCCGCGTTGTTGCGGGGACACGCTGACCAAAGAAGGCGCACTACAGACTACACACCGTACAGCAGCCATTCGGTAGTCCTTATGGACTACGTATGACCTTCTAGGATGTCCACCCACACGCAAAGGGAACCCGTACCCTAAACGCCACCCTGAGACGCGCATTGACTGACCGGTTAAAAATGCGGAATAATGAAGGCCGGCGAGAATGCGGAATCAAGGCTGCCATAGTACCCTGGTACGTACCCAGCACGTACCGCCTGCCGCCTAACCGTCAGCCGCTGAAACGCCACACTAACTGAATGTAACTGACAGCCCAACCGTACCTAACCGCCTACCTAACCGACAACAGCCGTGAGCCGAAGCGTCTCCACTACGTTTGTGGAGGTAGCGCTGCCATCCAGCCCGCCGCTCGAGCTAGACTCCCAGGTCCGCGTACATTCCAGCTGCAAGCCCCACTCCAGCGCCGCCCCCGCCTCCCCATCACCGCCGCCACCGCCACTGCCGCCGCCGCCGCTGCCGCTGCTCCCAGCACCGGCGGCCTCAAAAGGCGGCGGCGGCGGGCCCGCTGCCCTGCAAGTCACGAAGGCGCCGTCCCGGTATGACACAGACAGCACGTACGTCGCCACCCCCGTTTGTGTTTGCTGCTGGGTGGAGCTATTGGTGTTGGTGATGTTGCTGTTGGTGGTGTTGGTGGTGTTGGTGGTGTTGGTGGTGATGACGATGGGACCGGCGGCCCCAGCGCCTGCAAGCAGTGAGCGTGTGAGTGAGCGATGTGTGTTACAGCAAGCAGGTGCTGCGTCAATCATCATGCGCGGAATGGGTACCGTATATGTGAGGGGGGTTGCTTGGGAACTGGGAAACACACCCGTACATGCCGCGGGGCGCCCGGACTGATGACGGACGGGAGAAAACAACTCGGGACCGAGGGCCCAGATCGAGCCGGTCCCACCATACATCCGCACATGCAATTACTGGTACACACCGCAGCAGCCCCAACAGGGGTCCCCGTGCTGGCCCTTCTGCTACAGACTAGACCCCAGCAGGCCTCGCACCCCACTACTACTAGCTAGAGCCCTACAGTACCTACCCCATGTGGCTGGCCCGATCCCACGTGGACACACACACACACACACACACACACACACACACACACACACACACACACACACACACACACACACACACACACACACACACACACACACACACACACACACACACACACACGTCGCTTTGCTGCATCGCATACACTGTCGTTGCGCAACGTTTTCCTCTTTCTCATTAACACACCCACCCACACACACACACACACACACACACACACACACACACACACACACACACACGCGTGGCCCTACCCGCAGCCAGCCGGAACAGGCGGTAGCCGGTGACGCCGACGGGCACCTGCGGGCTCAGCGGCCGCACCGTCACGGTGCCGCCGGGGTTGCCGGGCACCGTGCGGAACGTCTCCGTGTCTGAGTCATACCCCAGGCCGCTGGCGTCCACCCCCGAGCCGTTCAGCTCCACCACCACCTCGCGATCCGTCGTGGCGCGCTCGTTGTGCCCGCTCATCACACTGCCGCCGGTCACCGACGTCACGTCTGACACCCAGGTCACAGACTCCCGCATGCGGACGCGGCGGGTGGCGGCGGCGGCGCCGCCTGCACCGCCGCCCCCGCCGCCTCCGCTGCCGCCCTCGCCGCCAGCAGCCGCCTCCACAAACAGTGGCACCGCACAGGCGGAAGCGTTGGTGCGGCCCTGAAGAAAATGGGTGCGGCCGGGCGGGCAGGCCACGCATGCCACCGCCACGCCCGCCACACCCTCTCCCCCACCAAACGTCCCGGGCGGGCACGGCACGCACGTGGCCCCAACCGCCGCGCCGCCGCCGCCACCGCCGCCCGCCACTGCGCCGCCTGCTGTAACCGGCACGCCGTACGTACCCGCGGGGCACGGCACGCACGCTGTGGCCCCCGCGCTGGCCGTGGTGGTCCCGGGCTCGCACGCAACGCATGAGGTCGCGGCGCTGGAGTTCCCGAAGCTTCCGGCGGGGCACGACCGACACACGTCCCACAGCAGGTCAGCAGTTGTGGCGCCGTAGGCGCCGGCGGGGCAGGGCTCGCAGGGCTGCCACGGCTCGCAGCCGCCCAGACGTCCGTGGCCGGGCGGGCAGGTGAAGGCGCCGGCGGCCAAGAGTGGGCCGGCGGCGCAGGGCGCGCAGGCGGGGGGCCTGGCGGCGGCGCCTGCGGGCGACAGCTGCAGCACGCCACCCTCCAGGTCGGCGCAGGGGGTGCAAGACGTGGAGCCGGCGACCTTGGTGGTGCTGCCCAGGGGGCAGTCCTGGAGCGGGTGGGAGGTGCAGGTGGGGGGGGGCAGGGGTTAGGGGCGGGTGGGAAGAGCAGGTGGGAGGGGCAGGTGGGAGGGGCAGGGGTTAGGGGCGGGTAGGCAGGGCGGGTAGGCAGAGCGGGTGGGAGGGGTCAAGTAGGCGGGGCGGGTGGGAGGGGTCATAGCAGGGCCGGCGCCCATGCCTTGATTGCAGGTGAGTGTGTGCGGATGAGATGCACCCTCTCTTGCTGCCGACACGCATCACGCACACACGCACCCACCTGACACGCCGTGGCCTGGGGCGCGGCGCCAAACGTGCCCGCGGGACAGTCGGTGCAGCGACCCGACGCCGTATCCACGAAACGCCCGGCGGGGCAGGCCACACACGCAGCTGGCGAGGTGGAGCCCGCCGGGGCCGTGTGCCCGGGCGGGCAGGCAGTGCAGGAAGCCACGCCCGCCACCCCCGTCGTGTTGGAGTAGGTGTTGGCGGGACAGGGCTGGCACCGGCCTAGCGTGTCTGCAGCGTGTATGCGAGCGTGCGTGCGTGCGTGCGTGGAAGGAAGGAATTGTGAGAGAGGGAGATGCACTGGGTGGAGGGGGGGCGTGAGGGCTACTTGCAGGAGTGCAGCAATAATGGCAACATGCGCAGCCGATCGACCTTGAACAAGCGTACACGCTCTCAGCTAGCGGCACTCGTACATACACCCACGTACGACGTACGATTGCGCACGAGTGGGAACGTGCACACACCTCGGGAGCTGCTGCTGCTGCCCGGCGGGGTGACTACTGACGCGTTGGCCGGGTAGGGCACGTGGTACGTGCCACGTGGGCACGGCACGCAGTCCTCAGCCGAGGTCGCGCCTGAAAGCAGAAGCAGTCCAAGCAACAGCAGTGTAGCACACACACCTACGCACAAACACGTTGTTGGAGGCTGCCGAAGCGTTTCAGTCCTTTCAGCACCCCCGAAACGGTCAGCACAGCTGGACAGCATGCGTATGTACGCACGCAAATGCACGCAAACGCACGCAATCAGCGCACAACGCAATCAGCGAGCACACACACCTTCTCGGGACGTGAGGCCGTCGGGGCAGGCCGTGCACCCGCCCACAGTGCCGGGCGCGTAGGCAAAGCTGCCAACGGGGCAGCTCACACACGTGGCGCCCTGGTGGGTGTGGGTGTGGGTGTGGGGGTATTATGTGCCCGAGCCCAACGAAACCGGTTTCAATACGTAAGGAATCGGCGGGGGAGCATGGGTGCGTGGGAGCGAGTTTGGGGCGGGCCGGGCGGGATCAAGTGAGCATTATTCGCAGCTGCTTTACTTCTGGATTCGGATTCGGACAGAGGGTCCGCAAGCACGTACGTAGGCACGCGGGCACGTACATAAGCATGCATCATATCTATCAGTACAGGCATGCAGCTTGATGCGGGTGTCCTAGTCATCCACGCTTTTTTGGGCTGAGCCCCCCCAGCGCAGCGTTTCAGGGGGGGGGCGAAGCCCCCCAGGAACACCCCGGTCCGTGCGTGCGTGGTGCGTGCGTGGTGCGTGCGTCGACATAGCATACTGGCACAAACCGCGACTGCTACGTATTAGTATTTGTTAATGCCTATTGCATGTAAATAGGTGGCAGGGAAAATTCGGGCGGAGCGAGAAGTGCCTTCGCGCGTCCATGGACATTTGACTTTCGCGAGGTCGCGAGGAAAGCATCCGGTGCCCGCTGATATGCAGTCTCTAAGGCAAACTATGTTGGTGGCAAGCAAAGCGGGGAAGTATATCGAAAGTTTTGAGCAACTTGCCGAGCCATGCCTGCCGACGCGCCAGAATGCCGAGAAGCCCCGAGGTCGCCCCCGCTCCGCGCCTAGCCCTTTGAGCGTGGGGCGCCGGGGAGGTGTTGAGTATGGCAGGAGGCTAGAGAAAGGCTTGGGGTGTTTGGGAATGTGACAAGGCACGCATGCGCGGCGCGGGAAATCCCGCACGACCCCAACCCGAGTGTCCCTAGCCGATGCGCCTGCGCGTCGTAGCGGCATGGAGGCTGTGACGGGGCGTTACACGCCTATTATCTCCCAAGCGTACGGGGGCTCAGCCCATTTTCCAGCTGTACAAAGCTGACACCCCTTGTCATCACTCACGGTGGCGCTGGTGGCGGTGGAGTTGTCGAAGAAGGACCCGGGCGCGCACGGCGAGCAGGCCGTGGCGTTCGACGAGCCCGGCGGCGCCACTGTGCCGGCAGGGCACTGCGCGCAACCCGATGCCTGCAGCCCCGGCTGCGGGTTGTAGGTGTTGGCGGGGCAGGCGATGCAGGTCATGTAGATAGAGCGGACGCTGTAGGCAGGGTCGTCGGAAACGAAGCGACCGGCGGCGCACACGGTGCAGTTTGGCGAGCCGGGGGTCGACGTGGAGCCGCGGGGGCAGGCGGGGCAGCCGGGGCCGCTCAGGCCTCCGTTGGGGTTGTAGGTGTTGGCTGGGCAGGCGGTGCATTGGAGGTACTCGGGCCTGTGTGTGTGTGGGGGGAGACACACACACGTACACACACACACACACACACACACACACACACACACACACACACATGGGCAAGAGGGCGAGTAGGCGAGTGGGCAAGAGGGCAGCGCAGCGCAGTTGAGGCGGCGGCGGAGGGTGTATGGGCGCTGTTGTTAGTTGGGCGGCGGGGTCAAGCAAGGCGATGGTGGGGCTTGGCGAGACACGATAGCGAGGGGTTGGTTTATAAGAGAGCCAGGGGATGCGCAGGGGCAAGGGCGGTGGTCGCTGCTGGCATGAGCCGCATGCACGTCGTCGCAGCATGCATGCGTATGCATGCATGCGCTTATAGCGCTTACTTGTACCGCGATTCGTAGTCATCGAGGATGAAGCGGCCCGGGACGCACACCGTGCAGTTGGCGACGCTGGTGGACCGGGCCGGCGAGACGTAGCCCAGCGGGCAGGCCTTGCAGGCAGTGCCCGAATACCCGGGCTCGTCGTTGTAGGTGTTGGGAGCGCAGGCGAAGCATTTGCCGTAGTCGCGGGGGCTGGCGGCCGCGCTGCTGTAGGTGTAGCTGCCGGCGGGACAGCGGATGCAAGCCGCCGCGCCGCCCTCGGGGGCGGTGGTGTAGGTGAAGGGGCAGCGCGTGCAGGCGGTCTGTCCCGGCAAGGGGTTGTACGTCTCTGCGCGCGTTTGATTGTGTGTGTGTGTGTGTGTGTGTGTGTGTGTGTGTGTGTGTGTGTGTGTGTGTGTGTGTGTGTGTGTGTGTGTGTGTGTGTGTGTGTGTGTGTGTGTGTGTGTGTGTGTGTGTGTGTGTGTGTGTGTGTGAAATACCGCTGGATGAGGAAAGCGTAGACAGGTAAGGAAGGATGCATGCAGGCCGGCACGGTATGCGTTTGTGTGGTTGTCCGGAACCCGCTAAACCCATGAGTTATGACGCAACCCCGGCAACTGCCGCATGTGACACTTCGTTGACACGCACGTACCCGGGGGGCAGGGCAGGCACCGGTTGTCCCCCGGCGGCACGTAGCGCCCCGCCGGGCACAGCTGGCAGCTCGTGGAGCGGGGCTGGGCGGTGTAGTAGCCGAGGGGGCAGGGGGTGCAGGCGGTGGATCCAGAGCTGTTGGAGAAGGTGCCGAGCGGGCAGTCGTAGCAATCGATCGGCGACTGCTGCCAGCCATAGTAGCTCCAGTCAAAGGAGGAGAGCCCCACCGCGCCGGGGGCGTTCGTGAGAACGCGGCCGGGATCACACACCGAGCAGGTAGTGGCTCCGAGGTAGGCGATGGTGCCGTTGGGGCACCTGCGGCGCCGGGTGCAGGAGGCCGATGTCGGAGTGCGGATGGTGGGTGTGGGCGAGCGCGATAGTGGCGAACTCGAAGATCTTTTCCAAATGCAAGTCACTAATTGCATTCCGTTTTACCTAGCAAGCCGCGACGCACCTTGCGCAGGAGGGCATGCTTGAGTTGCGAAAGGTATTGCGCAGGCATGGTATGCACGTATTCGCTATGTTCTGTAGCTGCTTTGGAGAGTCAGCGCTGCTGGTTATCGCTTGCTCCAGGCGCTGCTGGCCAGCCCCGCACGCTGAGTCCAGCTGAGAATTTGCCACGATTGCGAATAGAGTCACCGCGATAAGTAACACGATCTGCATCGAACGATTACTGTCGATGCAATTAGCCATTTGCACATAGCGAGGAACACCGACCCACAGCCACTCTGAAAGCAACGCACTGTACAGCTTGTGAGACAGTTGCTACCTGTCAACATTACAAGCTTTGCCAGCTTAAACTACGTTTGCATTGGTTTATGTCACACAGACCGACCAGTTGACCTTTTCGACCCGGAGCCGCGCCTGATCCGTGATCGACTTGTAACCGTAACTCTCAGGGCCCAACAACAAGCTGCTAATGAGTCGGCGATGCTTGCAACGCTCCAGAAATTTCATACACAGCGCCAACGCAGCAACGCACACACTCAAGCTGAAGCCTGCTGAAACTCGTCTATGTCAGTCCTGGTCCCACCCCGCGTTCGTAAAATTAGAAACCCCCAACTCCTCATCCAGCGGTCGCCCCTCGCGGGCGGCTAGGGCGCGCTCTGTCGCATCTGGATGGCGTCCGTGTGGCGGGGCGCCCATCGGGAACCTGCGACATCATGTCCGTAAAATCAGGAACTTCAGATCACCCAAACTTGTCCGAACCCCCCCCCCGTACACGTCCCTTGCCAACGGGTTCTGCATATTGTTTCCTGACATCTGCCGTCCCGCAGCAGCAGCACTACCGCCAGATACCGCCACATCCGCGCCAAATCATTATTACACTCCGGAGAAGCGCGGCCCCAAACTCAGGGGGCACCCTTGCCCAAACTCAAAGAATGTCCACCCACCCACGGCGCATTTGAGGTACAACTACCACAGCGCAGGTGGGAGATATGATCGCGGAGCCGATCAGCCTCTTCCGGCCACAGTACGCCGAGGACGGCCCGCAGCCCAACACCTGGCCAGGTACGGCACGCCCTGCACCTGCCTCAGCCGCCGACACACCGGCCGCCACCCCATCAGGGCCTCGTACTCCGGCCCGGCCGCCGCCTCCTCCTGAGCACCGCTAGCGCCACGGCTGCCGCCTGCGCCTAAGCCGCCGCCTCACCGGCCGCCGCCACCCCCTGAGCCGCTGGCGCCTGTGCCGCTGTCGTCTCGGCGCCCTGCGCCTCCTGAGCCGCGCACTCGGCCGCCGCCTCCTGCCCTACTTCATAGTGGACCCTGATGTGAGGGCACTCCGTCGCATGCCCGCCCCGCTGTCGCCAGTGCTCCAGCTGGCATGCGCCGCAGCAGTACCGCACCGCCTTGCAGCGCGCGCACACCTTGCCGGCGCCCGGCGGCAGGAGCGCGCTGGGGCCGTCCAGGCTGCGGCAGGCGGGGTTACGGCAGAGATCTGCGCGACCCTCGCTGTTCGGGGGGCGATACGCGTTGATGCGATTGATTGCGCGCAGAGAAGCCGTCAGGGCCTCTTTCGCTGCCACGTGTGTAGCGCGCGACGGAAAGTCATCGCACTCCCGCATCAGCAGCCTCTGCCCCAGAGTGGCGGGTTTCAGCAAAGACAGCTGCATGGCAGCACCGCTTAAATCCATTGACGGGCCCGCCAGCCCGTACCGCTCAGCCAGCTCGTCCAACACCGCCACAGCGGCCGCCTGCCGCTCTGCCCGCTTCGCCGCCACCGCCACCGCCGCCGCCGATGCTGCAACCGCCGCCGCCGCCGCTTGGGACTGGCCGCCGCCGCGCCGCTGCTGCGCCTTCGTGCCCCGGGCCGCCGGCCCCGATGCTGCGGGCGCTGCGGCTGTCGTCGCCGCTGCAGCAGCTGCTGCAGGCTGCTGCTGCTGCTGTTCTTGCCCAGACAGCATCAGCAGAAACGCCTCCAGACCCGGCCGCCGGCGCAGGCCGTAGCGCTGCAGGGACCGCACCAGCCGCGCACCCTTTTCCTTGGCGCTAAAAGGCTCGAGAAATGCATACGCCCCGTCAACAGCGTGAGCGCCCGCATCGCCCGTCCGCCTGATCATCATCGCCTCTGCTTCAAACCAGGCGTCCACGGCTGCTAGCTCCGCCAAGTCCATCACCTCGGCGGCAGTCTCGAGCGCAAGGCGGCCAGCGTCCACACCTCCAAGCGCCTCAACCTCACCGCAGCACTTGCCGCCGCCGCCGCGGCCGCCGCTGGGGCGTGCCTGGGAGCCGCCGCGCACATCTGCGCCCGTGCCCGTGCCAGCAACGCCAGCGCCGCCCGTATTGGCGTCAGTAGCATCGGCTCCACAGTCGCCCGCTGCCCGCGCCGCCGCCGTACCCGCAG
Source organism: Chlamydomonas reinhardtii (assembly GCF_000002595.2). Taxonomy (NCBI): domain Eukaryota; kingdom Viridiplantae; phylum Chlorophyta; class Chlorophyceae; order Chlamydomonadales; family Chlamydomonadaceae; genus Chlamydomonas; species Chlamydomonas reinhardtii. The sequence continues at coordinate 3,428,464 of NC_057017.1, read as the reverse complement.
TCCGCTGCGTGCGGGCACAGGTCAGGGCTGCCTGTGCCATGTGGAAGTTGCAGCACGCCCGCTGCAGCCCGTCCCCCAGGTTCATGCGTGACGCTTTCCCGCCAACGAGGACCTTCCACGACCACGCCATTTGCTCGGCCTGTGACAGCAGGAACGCGGCGACATCCGATTCGGTCACCTCCTGCAGTTGCTGCCCCTCCCCCGGCGGCGCCCGGCCCCGCTGTTGTTCAGTGTGTGGAGAGCGGCTGTGATACCACACGGCCGCGACGAAGTGGCGACACACCCGCGCCAGGCTGCGGGACAGGCGGCTACCCAGCAGCGGCTCACACACGGCCGCATGCATGGGCGCCGGGTTGCCCTCGCGGGCCAGCTCCGCCGCCGCCAGCTTGACGGCGCCGGCGCTCATCAGCACCGGCAGCCACTGCAGCGTCGCCCAGTCCGCCAGCAGCTGCGGCCGGGGCGGCGACTGCAACGACTGCGCCTGCACCGCAGCTGCCGCAGCCGCTGCCTCCGCCGCCCAGTCCGCCAGCAGCTGCGGCCGGGGCGGCGACTGCAACGACTGCGCCTGCACCGCAGCTGCCTCTGCCGCTGCCTCCGCCGCCCAGTCCGCCAGCAGCTGCGGCCGGGGCGGCGACTGCAACGACTGCGCCTGCACCGCAGCTGCCTCTGCCGCTGCCTCCGCCGCCCAGTCCGCCAGCAGCTGCGGCCGGGGCGGCGACTGCGCCTGCGGCCATGGCGGCGCCTGCGACGACTGCGCCTGCACCGCAGCTGCCTCTGCCGCTGCCGGTGGCAGCAGCGGTCGCGGCACCTGTGGCAGCGGCGGTCGCGGCACCTGTGGCAGCGGCGGCCGTTGCGGTGGCGGCGGCCGCGGCTGTGCCGTAGCCGGCTCCGCTCCGGACAGGGTCCCTGGTGCCTGTGTGTCCGCCACCACAGAGGCGACAGCACCGGCAGCAGCGGCACCGGCAGTAGCAGCATCGGCAGTGGCAGCCCCCGCTGTGGCAGCACCGGCAGTAGCAGCACCGGTAGTAGCAGCACTGGCAGTAGCAGCAGCCACCCACGCGCAGCCGCCGGCCGCGAGTCCCACCTGCCTCCAGGCTCCTGCGTCCGTGGGCCGGTTGCGGCAAAGCCAGTTGCTGAGGGCGAGCGGGTCCTCCCCGCCGCTGCCGCTGCCGCTGCCGCTGCCACTGCCGCTGTCGGTGCCGGTGCCACCGACGCCGCCACCAGTGCCTGCTGGCTGGCGCGGCCCCGCCGCCGCTGTCGCGCGTTCTCCTAATCCGCGCTGTTGCTGCAACACCACCATAAACACAGACACCGCCTGCTGCCGCTCCAGAAGCGCCGCCAAGCACACACACAGCCGCCCCGCCAGCCGCTGCAACGGCAGAACACTGCCACCCTCAGCATCCCTTGCATCCCTTGCATTCCTTGCATTCCTTTCAGCCGCCGCCGCACCAGCAGCTGGTTCCGCAGCCGCCGCCGCTTCCACGGCCACCGCCGCCGCCCGCGCCAGTGTCGCCACCAGCGGCACCACCTCCTCCGCAGCCGCGTGCGCCAGCACCGCGGGCCACACGCCCGACTGACACAGTAGCGTTTCAAACGCAAGGATGGCGGCCGATGCATCGCGCAGGCGCCTCTCTGCGTCGCGACCTGCATCACTGCCCGCCACCGTAGCCGCCGGTGCCGCCGCCAGTCCCGCCATCGCCCGCCGCAGCAGCGCCTCCAGCGCCGGCAGCAGCCCCGCGTCCAGCGCGCAGCGCAGGCTGTAGCTGCAGCCGCTGGTGTCGAGCGTGGTGATGCTACTGCCGCCGCTGCCGGCCCCCACCTCCACTTCCGGAGCTGGTACTGCTGCTGCCGGCTGGCCGGTTGTCTGGTCAGCAGCCACCGCTGCTGCTGCCCGCCGCGGTGCGGTTGGTGGGCCCGCCGCCGCAGGCGCCGCCGGCTCAACTGGCGACGTCAACACGTCCGCCAATCCGTACAGCACAGGCAGGTGGGCGCTGCAGCCGGGCCTGTCACCGGGCAGGCCTCGCAGCAACGCCGCCACAACCGCCCACAGCCCCGGCAGCCGCGCCGCCGCCTGCGCCGGCCGCAGCTGCGCCCACAGCCGCACCAGCAGCCGCAGCCCCAGCCAGCACGGGTAGCAGCTAACGTCCGCGCGAGGGGTGGCCCCAGCGCCGGACGCGCCCCCGCCCACCTGCAATGCCAGCAGGGCCCTGGCCTCCCGCTCCAGGCACCGGCGCAAGGCCGTGTAGAGGTACCGGGCGCCATCCAGCCGTCCCTGCTCCTGTCCCTGGCCCCGCTCCTGCTGCCGCTGGTCCTGCTGCTCCTGCCGCCCCTGCCCCCGGATTCCCTGCCTCCGATGCTCCAGCTGCTCTCGTGCAGCCGCCGCCGCCGCGCGTGTGAGCAGCTCCGACGCCGGACAGAAGGCGAAGATGCGCACTGCCGCCTCCAACGCGCAATCCTGCCCGCCATCCCCCATTAGGTTGCTCGCCTCCTCCGCAGCGCCACCGACGCCGCCGACACCGCCAACACCGCCGCTGTTGCTGCCTGGCGCTGCCGCTGGCGCTGCGCCATCCCGCTGTTCCGCCTGCCGCCGCACCCCCTCCTGCGGCTGTGGAGGCTGCGGCTGCTGCAGCTGCAGCTGCGGCTGCGGCTGCTGCGGCTGCTGCGGCTGCTGCGGCTGCTGCGGCCGCTGCTGCGGCTGCTGCGGCCGCTGCTGCGGCTGCTGCGGCCGCTGCTGCGGCCGCTGCGGCTGCGACTGTGGCGGCTGCTGCGGCCACCTCTCCTGCCGCCGCGGGCCCGCCTGCTGCTGCTGCGGGTCCGCGGCTGCCTGCTCCGAGCGCGGCCGCGCGGCTCCTTCCCGGCAGCGGTCCTTTTGCAGGGCGGACAGCGACAGCCACTGCAGCGCAGGACCGGACAGGATGCGGCGGATCAGGTCCTGCGGCTGCGCGCGGCCTTGCGAGGCGCCGGCTGCGGCGGGTGCCGGCGCCTGCCATGCACCCAGCTGTTGCCCCTGCTGCTCCGGCTCTGTCTCTTGCGCTTGCTGCTGTTGCTGCTGCTGTGGCTGTGGCTGTTGTTGCTGTTGCTGTTGCTGCTGGTGGTGTTGCTGCTCGGTGGGAAGCCTGCTGGGAGCCTGCGGCTGCGGCTGTGGCCGGCTCAGCAGACAGCACAGGTTGGCGAGGAGCGTTCGGAGGCTGCCAACCCACATCGCGACGACTGGCTGATTAGCACGAGCAAGTACCCGGGCTTGCTCCTTCAGCGCTGCCTCCATCTGGGCAGTCACCGCCTGCACACGCTTCGCCCGCTGCTGACGGTATTCAAGCAGCCACTGCTCCCACGCGCCACCCCCACAGGCGGCGGCGGCGGCGCCGCCTCTGAACTCCGGCACCGGCGCCAGCTGCTCTTCCATCAAACCCAGATCTGCAATCAAGTTTGACATCAGATTGAGATCTGGATCCTGCGGGCCATGGCGCGCGGGTTCCCATGCATGCCATGCAGAAGCTGTTCCGTCGGGCCCGCCCGGTGCTGCCGCCCCTTCCAGCACGGCCGCTAGCGCCAGCTCCAGCCTCAGCACCGTCGCGGCCTGCTGCTCCAACACACCGCTGCGAGCCAGGGACTCAAGCAGCTCGGCAAAGGCGGGTCCGCCAGGAGCGTCCGCCTCCAGGGCCAACAAGAGCTCCACAAGCGTCCGATGCAGGGTTCCCATGACACACATAGCCACGCGGAACGCGCTGCTGCCGTCAGCGCCTGCCTTGCGCCCGCTACTGCTCGCACAGCAGTCTCCGTTGTCAATTTCCACGGCTGCTCCAAAGCGTATGGCCGCCAGAATCTGGGCGTAGACGTTTAGAAGGTCGCCGCGGAGGATGGCGAGCGCCAGCGTCGGGAGCGCCGGGTCACGGTCGAAGAGCCCCCACCCCAGAATTGAAGTGCAACTGAGCATATCAACTGTGCCCTGTTCTGTAGCGCCCGCAGCAATTAGCCTCGCCGCGTGCGCGTGAGCGTGGATAACGGAGGTCCAGAACCCTGGACATTTTGCCTCCACCTCCACAATGGTCGTGCCCTGAAGCTGCTTTAGAACTACTTGAGTCACATGCTCTATCTCTAAATCATCATTTGCGTCTGGATTTGTCGTGTCGAGACTGCTGTCGAGAAAGGCCTTGAAGTCAACGAGAGCACGTGAGCGCCGAAACACTGCTTCTGTCATCTCATATGCAAATGGGCTCAACAGTGGCTGGCTCAGTCTCATGTACGCAGAGCTTCACCAAAAGCATCATGGCGAAGCCCAGAACGTGGCCCAGTGGCATGGGTTCTCGCAAACCCAAAACCCTCCACACCAAGCTTTCCCCGCCCACCCCCTTCGCCCCACCCCCTTCGCGTACTCCCGTGAAACTGCAGTTTTCCAGGTGGGGAGAGTATTAGGAATCAATACAGGTGCATGCGCGCGACTACATTACTTGCATGCAGGCCTGCGTGGGGATGAGCTGCTCCTGGCCGCTTTTGTACGTTCATCGCCTGGCCCACGTCAAATTGTTAACTTAGCCCCTGAGCCCAGCTATCCCAGCTCTGGACGTAGCCGGAGTAGTTAGCGCTGCGCTTCATTATGGTGGTCGTGGTGGGTGGGGCGTGGGTGGAGCGAGGTCGGCGTCGCTGTCACGCTGAGGTGGGGGGGGGGGGGGGGGGCCGGGAGATCGGCGTCGCCGAGCTGGCACTCCCGCCAAAGTTCCATAAGTTCGCACCTCGCGACTGTGTATCTTTGCGATAGACGATATGCATGGATACGGCTTCCCGTCGTCTTCGTGATCTCGCCTTTCCGACCGGCCGAGATGGCTTCCCATTTTCATGCTTTAGTGCTTTCTGACAACCGTATCTGTGCTGTTAGAAACTTGCGATGCAAGTTATCGCTATGCACGCGCATTCTCGCGCCTGACAATGAAGCGCAGTTACATGCCTCGTTCATACGCTGCACTCGCTCTCGCGCCCTGGGACCAAGATCACGTATAGAGAAAGCTATGATCATTCGGTCATGTCAATGCGTTAGGCCGAAATTGCGCTGTCCGCGACGACGCATAGGATGCGTCACACTTTCCAGACGACCCGTAGATAGCGTGCGTGTCTCGTACGTTTTTGGGGCTTAGTCCACGGCTGTCGTCCCACATGTAACCTCTATCAGCTAATTAGCTAACTGTACAGCTTCAATCCGAGGCAGCCATACCGGAAGCTGCCCGGAAACAACCTGACATCCGCGTGTTGCCGTCTTGCTGCTGCGTCCTGCTCTAGCCTGCAACTGGCACTGCAGCGTCCAGCTGCCCCCCGCCCGCATCAAGCAGATGACCACGTCACCGCCAGCCCGTCGCCAGGTTACGATCTTGGTTAAATGGTAAGTCCACGGCCCCGCCCTGTCTCGCGCTCCTAGCAAACACAACCCGCACTGGCTCCCGAAGCACCCGACCAGCCGCCGCCACGCCATCAGCCACAACGGACCGCATTCCACACGAGCCGCCTTCAACCAGCCCACACCTCAGGCGCACTCCGCATGAGGAACGCGCGTCAGCTAACTGCTTCCAGCCTGCCAGCAGTGTCTCGGTACAGTCACTCCGCCGCTATTCCAGCCACGCAATCGTGCAAACTGAATGTCGAAGTCAGGAAATACGTACGCTGCCCACTACGGGACGACAACGCCAACCTGCCCCATCGCACTCACGTGCAGTAAGCAGCCAGTGCCTGCCCCCACACATGTGACATAAAGGGTGATAGGGCACACTTCCGCGCCGCTTCAGTCCCTCGCATCCACAACATTCCCACCCCACACACTGCAATCTCCACCGCACTGCGCACCGGCACACGGCACCTACCTGGCGACGCATGCCGGGGAAGTGCCATTCAGAACCAGATACCCGACCGCGCGGCCGCCGCAGCCCGCCGGCGGCCCCAGCCCGTCATGTCATACACACATGGCATCCGTGTCACTTTCCCCGTTTGCCCCTGCCACGGCCACCTTCCACGGCAGCGCTCAAAAGGCCGTGACCAAGCCCTAGAACGTCCGTTTACTGCCGTCCCTGCCCCATGCCACCTGCGGCACAGCTTGCAAGCACCATGCACCATGGCTCCATGCCCCCGGCCCCATGCGACCAGGCACCCCGTCGCGTCGTCACCAGGCCCGCGCACGCCCACGCCCACGCCACAACCGCGGCATTGCCCGGCCGCGGGAGAAGTTGTGTGTTGCACCGCCCACCTGCCTAACACCCGCCCACGTCCACAGGCCCAGGCACATAGGAGTACATCTGCCTCAGCCGCCGACACACCAGCCGCCACCCATCAGGGCCCCTACTCCGGCCCGGCCGCCGCCTCCTCCTGAGCGCCGCTAGCGCCTCGGCTGCCGCCTGCGCCTAAGCCGCCGCCTCTCCAGCCGCCGCCACCCCCTGATCCGCTGGCGCCTGTGCCGCTGTCACCTGAGCCACCGCCGCTCGCAGTGTTTCCACGCTTTTCCGCATGAGACCGCACGCCTCCTCGTGCCCGCCCCGCTGTCGCCAGTGCTCCAGCTGGCAGGCGCCGCAGCAGTACCGCACCGCCTTGCAGCGCGCGCACACCTTGCCGGCGCCCGGCGGCAGGAGCGCGCTGGGGCCGTCCAGGCTGCGGCAGGCGGGGTTGCCGCACAGCGCCTGGCTGGAAAGCAGCGAGGGCGCGGCGGTGCGCACAACCATCCACATGGCCAGAGCCGTTTCAGACGACAGCAACTTATCACAATCCTTCAGCAGCAGCCTCTGGCCCAGGCTGGCGGGATCCAGCACGAACAGCTGCATGGCAGCACTCCTTAAATCCATTGACGGGCCCGCCAGCCCGTACCGCTCAGCCAACTCTTCCAACACCGCCACAGCGGCCGCCTGCCGCTCTGCCCGCTTCGCCGCCGCCGCCACCGCCGCCGCCGATGCTGCAGCCGCCGCCGCCGCTTGGGGCTGGCCGCCGCCGCGCCGCTGCTGCGCCTTTGTGCCCCGGGCCGCCGGCCCCGATGCCGCGGGCGCTGCGGCTGTCGCCGCCGCTGCAGCAGCGGCTGCAGGCGGCGGCTGCTGCTGCTCTTGCCCAGACAGCATCCGCAGAAACGCCTCCAGACCCGGCCGCCGGCGCAGGCCGTAGCGCTGCAGGGACCGCACCAGCCGCGCACCCTTTTCCTTGGCGCTAAAAGGCTCGAGAAATGCATACGCCCCGTCAACAGCGTGAGCGCCCGCATCGCCCGTCCGCCTGATCATCATCGCCTCTGCTTCAAACCAGGCGTCCACGGTTGCTAGCTCCGCCAAGTCCATCACCTCGGCGGCGGTCTCGAGCGCAAGGCGGCCAGCGTCCACACCTCCAAGCGCCTCAACCTCACCGCAGCACTTCCCGCTGGCGCCGCGGCCGCCCCTGGGGCGTGCCTGGGAGCCGCCGCGCACATCTGCGCCCGCGCCCGCGCCTGCGCCCGTGCCAGCAACGCCCGTACCGGCGCCACTAGCATCGGCTCCACAGTCACACGCTGCCCGCGCCGCCGCCGTATCCGCAGTCCGCTGCGTGCGGGCACGGGTCAGGGCTGCCTGTGCCATGTGGAAGTTGCAGCACGCCCGCTGCAGCCCGTCCCCCAGGTTCATGCGTGACGCTTTCCCGCCAACGAGGACCTTCCACGACCACGCCATTTGCTCGGCCTGTGACAGCAGGAACGCGGCGACATCCGATTCGGTCACCTCCTGCAGTTGCTGCCCCTCCCCCGGCGGCGCCCGGCCCCGCTGTTGTTCAGTGTGTGGAGAGCGGCTGTGATACCACACGGCCGCGACGAAGTGGCGACACACCCGCGCCAGGCTGCGGGACAGGCGGCTACCCAGCAGCGGCTCACACACGGCCGCATGCATGGGCGCCGGGTTGCCCTCGCGGGCCAGCTCCGCCGCCGCCAGCTTGGCGGCGCCGGCGCTCATCAGCACCGGCAGCCACTGCAGCGCCGCCCAGTCCGCCAGCAGCTGCGGCCGTGGCGGCGACTGCGACGACGGCGCCTGCACCGCAGCTGCCTCTGCCGCTGCCTCCGCCGCCGTCGGTGCCGCCGCTTCCTCCGCCGCCGCTTCCTCCGCCGCCGCGTCCTCCGTCGCTGCCTCCGCCGCCGCTTCCTCAGCCGCCGGTTCCTCAGCCGCCGCTGCCTCCGACGTGCAGAACCCCGCCGGCCGCCAGACAGCAGGGGCACGTGTACGTGCGCGCATGTTTCCGTCAGTGTCGACAATAGGTGGGTTGCAGCAGAGCCAAGTGCTGACCGCGCAGTTGAATGCCTGATCAGGCACCGCGGGTGCCGCCGGCGCCGCCGGTGCTGCCGCCGCCCCTGCTGCTGCATCTGCCCTGCAGGCCGCCGCCCGCCGCCCCACCACCGCCGCCACTGCCTGCTGCTGCTCTAGCATTGCCGTCAGTGACAGGCAAAGCCGGCCTGCTAGAAACTGGCGCACGGGTGTGGCGGCGGCGGTGGCGCCCACCGCTTCCGCGGCCGCCGCCGCTTCCACGGCCGCCGCCGCCGCTCGCGCCAGTGTCGCCACCAGCGGCACCACATCCTCCACAGCCGCGTGCGCCAGCACCGCGGGCCACACGCCCGACTGGCACAGCAGCGTGTCAAACACAAGGATGGCGGCCGATGCATCGCGCAGGCGCCTCTCCGCATCGCGACCTGCATCACTGCCCGCCACCGTAGCCGCCGGTGCCGCCGCCAGCCCCGCCATCGCCTGCCGCAGCAGCTGCTCCAGCGCCGGCAGCAGCCCCGCGTCCAACGCGCAGCGCAGGCTGTAGCTGCAGCCGCCGCCGCTGGTGCTAAGCACGTCGCTACTACCGACGCTGCCGGCCTCCGCCGCGGCGGGTTCTGCTACTGACCCAGATTGGCCAGCTGCCTGGTCATCCGCTGCTGTAGCAGCTGCCGACACCGCCACCGCCACCGGCTGCGGCGCATGTGCGGGCACTAGTTGCGCGGGCGCCGCCGGCGCCAATGGCGACGCTAGAACGCCTGGCAGCCCGTCAATGGCCAGCAGTGCGTGTTTGCTGTGAAACGCTGTCGTCGCCGCAGCCGCGGGCGCACACAGCGGCGCCGCCACCACCACCCACAGCTCCCCTAGCCGAGCCGCCGCATGCGCCGGCTGCTGCAGCTCCAGCCGCCCCCACACGCGCAGCAGCAGGCGTAGACCCACCCACAACCGCCGCCATGCCGCCGCCAGGTCTTCGGCAATGAGGCGAACGGCGGCCTGAGCCCCAGCAGTCTCAGCCGAGTACAGCATGAACAGAAGCATCCGAAAAAAACGCGCGTCGGCCGCCTGCGCCGCCTGCTGCTGTGATGGCTGCGGCTGTGGCTGTAGCTGCTGCGGCAGCTGCGGCTGTAGCTGTGGCTGCAGCTGTGGCGGCGGCTGCGGCTGGGCCACTGTCGCAAGCGCCTCGCGGCGACGGGATTGCAAGCGCGCGGCGGCGGTGGCGGCCGCCGCGCGGGTCAGCAGGTCAGAATCGCTCGGGGGGCAGAACGCAAAGACGTGTGCGGCCAACTCAATGGCCATGAACATGTGCCCAAACGCCTCAGCGTCCCCTTTGCTGGACTCGGCGACCAGGCTGCCTAGGCCTGTACTTGCAGCACTCCCGCCGCAGCCATCGCCACACTCCGCCGCCTGTCCTCGCCCGCCGCCCTGCGCCCGCCGCTTCTGCGCCTCTGCCTCCAACCCTTCTCCCTCGGCGGGCGCATCCTCCTCCTCCTCCTCCACCTCCTCCTCCTCCTCCTCCTTCTCCTCCTCCTGCTCCTTCACCTCTTCAAGTCTAATCTGCAGGGCGGACAGCGCCAGCCACTGCACCGCAGGACCGGACACAAGGCGGCGCAGCAGGTCTTGGCGACGTGCCGCCCCGTCGTCCTGGCTTGCGGCAGCAGCAGGCCCAGCAGTAGCAGGCCCAGCAGTAGCAGTAGCAGCAGCAGCGGCAGCTGTAGCAGCAGCGGCAGTGGCGGGCTGGGCTGCCGGTGCTGCTGCTGCTGTCGTCGCCGAGGTCGCGAACGCCGAACCCGGCGAACCCGGCGGCGGCTGTGGCGGCTGCGGCGGCTGTGGCGGCTGTGGCGGCTGTGCTTGCGGCCAGCTGTGTACGCCCAGGATTCTGATGAGTTGCACATGCAGCATCATCACCAGTGGCCCCCCGCCCTCCTCCCCCCCGTCCTCCCCCTCCTCCCCCTCCTCAGCGGCTGCTGCACCCCTTCCGGCGGCTCCCACCAGCCCCTCCGTCTCGACCCACATCACCGCCGCGGCCGCATGCTCCACCACACCACTGCGAGCCAGGGCCTCAAGCAGCTCGTTGTGCATCGGCCCCTCGGGACCATCCGCCGACAGGACTCCCATTAGCGCGAGAGCTGCTTCGCAGGCGATCCCGCCTGCTGAAAGCAGCTGGTGCATATCAGCAGGCTGAGCCTCGTCAGGAGACAGCTCCTCGGCAGGAGAAGGCTGCTTGCCGCGGCTGCTGTTGCTTCTGTTGCTGCTGCTGTGGCGGCGGCTGCTGCTGCCGCCAGCCTCCTCGCTCTGTCCGCCGGTGCCGCTGCTGGCCGTCACAGGCATTTCTGCTGCTAAGGCGGAGCGCACGGACGCCAGGATCTGGGCATAGACGTTGAGGGCGTCGCCGCGAAGGATGGCGAGAGCTAGGGTCGGCAGCGCTGGGTCACGTCGTTTGGCGAAAGAAGTAAGAGCGCTCCATTGGAGCAGGGAGGTTGCCTTAAACGGCTCTAGGCTTTCCGCTGCGGTCACGTTTGCGGCCAGCAGCCTCGCCGCGCATGCGTGGGCCGTGACAATGGAGGCCCAAAACCCCCGACATTCCCGCTCCACCAAGGAAATCGTCGCGCCCTGCAGCTCCTTGCAGACTATGACAGCCAAGATTCTTAGATTGCGAGTCTTGGACGTGTCGGATGGGTTTGCGGTAAAGCCGTCGAGAGTCGCCTTGAAGTCGGCAAAAGCGCGGGAAGGCCTGAACCGAAGTTCCTTCATGTTTGTGGAAGTGGAGGTGGAGTGATACATGAAGGTTTGATGGAAACAAGCCGTTCAAGTATTCTGACATTGCCACCGATGTTGCGGAATGGCCAGCTCCCCAAACCCGCTTCCGATGCCCCCAGCACGCGCTCCCCCCCAGTCACACCATTGGCCCGCCACCAATACACAGCAGCCTCATCCCGCGGCCACCGTCCGGCATCCAAACCTCTCCGCTGCCCACCTTCGCCCCGCCCAACTGTTCAGGTCGGTTGCGACTTAAATTCGTCGCCGGCTTCCCGTCACGACCGTGTGCAGGGGAGGGGTCTCCGCTGACCGTGATGGCTTCATCCGGTCGCTGCTCCGGAGTCCGGACCACATCCCCCTCTCCCCCAAGCAACCCAGCTCTCCCAAGCGCTCAGCGGTCTGCCCAACAGCCGCAATGCTCTGCAGCCCCATCTCACCAACTTGGACAAAGGTGCGTGCTCCCTCGGCCATCCGCAAAGGCTAGCACGTGCGGCTATTCCTAGGACTGCCACGCCGGGTCACGCAGCGTGCATTAGCGACAGATGACCGGTGTTCCATTACTTCGGCACACAAAAGTTTGCGCCCACGTCCGCACCATAGTACCACACAAACGCAACACCCCACCCATACTCACCATATTGTGCCATTTGTTGGGTTCTGGGAATCAGCTGCACCCTACGGGACTTTATCAACTTGCCTTACCACTGTCCATCACACACACACACCATATTGTATTACCTCACCCCGCCACACACGCTACGCCACTGCAACACCTCCTTTACTCCTCCGAGCCCCCCAACACCCGCTCCCCCAGCGTCACCGTCAGCCCGGTGGCCTTGCCGTCTCGCAGCACATCCAGCTTGATGCGGTCGCCCACGCGGTGTTCGTCCTGTGGCGGCGGCGGTTGGTTGGGAGTTGGTTGGTTGGGAGTTAGTTGGTTTCAGCGGTTGGTTGGGAGTTGGTCGGCAGTTGGAGGGAGGCAAATACACTCTCGTCCAAACCCTCCACTCCAAATCCTGCCCCCAAAACGCCCCACCCTCCCCTCCCTCCCCCCTCACTTACCAGTATGTCGTACAGGTCTGCGGCGCTGCGCACGGGCTTGCCATCCAGCCCCACCACCACGTCCCCCAGCACCAGGTCGCCGAAGATGTCTGTGTGTGTGCGCGTGTGTGTGTGTGTGTGTGTGTGTGCGTGTGTGTACCGTACGTGTGTGTGTGTGTGTGTGTGTGTGTGTGTGTGTGTGTGTGTGTGTGTGTGTGTGTGTGTGTGTGTGTGTGTGTGTGTGTGTGTGTGTGTGTGTGTGTGTGTGTGTGTGACTACGGTTTCCACGGTTATTTTGCCAGATCACGTGAATCGTGTATCTGGTATAACCAAACGACAGGGCTCTCAATCGAGGGCTGCCGTGACCTGGCGTTTCCCCGGCAGAGCGCAAACAGCTCTGGAGTCCACAGGGCAACGCACTCCGACCCTTCACCGCGCCAGTAATCCTTGCGGAATTACTACCGGTGTAACAACCTCAGACCCAGCGGGCGAGCTACCTCTTAAAAACCAGGCGGGCAGAAGACAAAAAACACAGCAAACATAACAAAACACGCAGCACGCGACAGCACGCGAAAACACGACCACAGTGGCTGCGGGGCTGAGTCCTACGACCCGGCAGCCTGCACGACCTCAACCGCAACCTAACCAGCTCTCGACGCCAGGGCAGACAATGCCTAAGGGCAGCCACAAACGCGTCTGGCCACTAGGCCGGTCCAGGCCGTAAGACCCGGGGTGATGCAGCACCCAATACACCCTCTCAGGCATAAAAACCCCGCAACCCTGGCCCTGCTCCCACGGGCGTAAAACAAAAAACCCTTCGCCTGCCCACTAAGCTCCCCCGCTGACCCTCTCGTATGCCACTGCTTCAGTGGCTCATGTTAGTGCTCACGCGCTTCTCCTAAGGGCTGATCCCTTTCAAGCCTCCAGCTCCATAGCTTGCGGCATCGCGCACAGCATTTCACCGTTCACCACCGCCAGGATGGGGTGAGTGGCGTCAACACCATCCCAGCCCTTTTGGGGCACGCCGAGCTGCGCGAACTGCATCAGCCGCGACCAGAAGTCCGCGACTGCGCGAGCGCACGCAAGCTCGACGGGGTTGACGCCTGGCTGCGGTGGCGTCAGCTGTGTGGGCGGGATCTCGTCAAGATCGGGTTCCGCCTCCGCTGCACCTGCCACCGCAGCCTCGGGAGCTGCTGCCGCCGCCGTCTGAATTCCCAGGGCCGCTGCGGCGCGCGTCATCCCGCGCAGCCGCACCCGGCCATGTTCTGTGGCGGCCAGCGCCGCCATCACCACCACGTCCCAAACACACTGCTGAAAACCCGGCGGCGCCTGGACCAGCCACAGCTGGGCTTGGCTGATGGGAGACGGACCGGGGTTGTGCGCGTTGATCTGCGCCACCACGGCCTTCGCCACCGCGCAATCCCAGAAATGGTGCTGCCGTGGCGAGGGCGCGGCGGCGGCGTGTGCCTCCGCCGCGGCGCCCCCATGGCCGTGCTGCCCACAGCCGCATGGCTCACGGCGAGCCAACGGCATATGTGTGTGTGTGTGTTTGTGTGTGTGTGTGTGTGTGTGTGTGTGTGTGTGTGTGTGTGTGTGTGTGCGGGTGGGGTGGGGTGGGGGGTGCTGGGGGGCAGGTGAGTGTGTTCTGGGGGTAGGGGTGTGTGGCAGAGCGCAAGGGAAGGAAACACGCGCGCATGTATGTACGAGTGTGTATAAGGAAAGCACAGGGGGCTCTCCTGTGGTCGCCGTCTGTGCCCCTGCCTTTGCCCCTGCCTCTCCATCTCTCACGGGCTTCACCCCACCCCCAACCCTCGGCAGGAGCTGTGGTTCTGGGTCCTGGTATAGTTGGGTTTGGGCGCCCACGGCTCTGCCTCTCCATCCCGTATTCCCCCAGACCTCCTGCCTTCCCGCCCCACACAACCCCGGCTCCCAGACCCCCGCCCCCCAGACCCCCTCATCCCCCCAGCCCACCCACCCACCCCCCAGCCCCCCCACCTCCTCCCTTCTCCCCCCCTCCCCCCCCCCCCCACGCTCACCCCGGTGTGTGGGCCTCAGCCCGGCCGCGTGTGCGGGCGAGCCCGGCGGCACCTCAAGCACCAGCACGCCCTCCACACCCACCCGCTCCAACACCTGTGCATACACATGGCGCATTCGTGAAGGTGGGGTCAGGCGGGGTGAGGCGAGAGGTGGGAGGGGAGGCAAGGGTGAGGGGGAGGCAGGGGTGAGAGGAGGTACGGTCATTGGTCAGGGCGGATCGGGGCAGGACGCTTCGTGGGAGCGCTGTTCACTGCCGCTGGTGCCCCTGACGTGTCACGTGATGCGGCTTCTTGCCTCTGGGAGCTTTACTGGGAGCTTGGTGGACACAATCCCCGCCGCTCTCGTGCATACAAGCCCATCTCCCAGCCCACCTCCCCTCCAGCCTCCCCTCCCACCTCCCCAGCCTCACCTGCGGCGGTGCCATGGCAAACCCCAGCACTGGCCGCCCCTCCTCCCCGCCTAACCCGTCCCGTCCCAGACTCGTCTCGCCATGCGTCCTCACGTCTCCTCATCTTTCTTACTCGTAATAATACAATCAGAACCCATCTTCCGCATACCGAAAACACACACACGAAACCCACCTGCGGCGGCGCCATTGTGATTCCCAGCGCCGGCCGTACCGTACGGCCGTACGACAGGATCTGCGCCACCAGCCCCCGCACCGCGTCCAGCGGCACCGCGTAGCTGCGCCCGCCGCCGCCGCCGCCGCCGCCGCCACTGGCGGGCGGCGACACCAGCATGCCCACCACCGCCCCCTGGAGGGAGGCAGAGGGAGAGGAGGGAGGGAGGGAAAGGGGGGAGGGAAGCGGGGAAGGGTGGTGGGGAGAGGAGGGCGGTGGGGAGGGAGGGAAGGGTGGTGGGGAGGGAGGGGAGGGGCAAAGGGGGGAGGGAGGGAGCGGGTTGATACGGATGTGCCGCCTCGTTTCCCCCGATACTTTGAACACACACACGCGTGCCTTCTTCCCATATGCTCGCGAAAGCACACACACGTGCACACAAACGTTTCTGCTCCCCTTGTCCCCCCCCCACACACGCACGCACCCTGCTGTCCAGCAGCACGCCGCCGCTGCTGCCCGGGTCGGAGCCCGGACCCAGTCCCGTGGTGGCTGCGATCACGCCTGGGGGGGGGGTGGGGGTGGGGAGAGCGTGGGGTAGGGTGTGGTCGGGGGGTGGGGGTAAGGTGTGTGTGCGTGTGCGTGTGCGCGTGCGTGGACATACGGGGAAGGTGTGTGCGTGTGTGTGTATGTGCGTGTGCTTGTAGCCGGACGGAGTCTCCAGGGCTTATGCATTTCAGCCCCGCTTTTTTGTAGCCCCACAAGCCCCCAGCATCTGCACCCGCACCCGCACCCACACCCGTACACCCACCTCCAGCACCTCCACCCGCAATTGCCGCCCCCCCCTCCACAACACAACACACTTCCACCCCACGCCCCCCCCCCCCACACGCACCTTTTAGCGGCAGCAGGCCGCAGCCGGACAGCTCGCAGCCCAGGCCGCTCACCAGGCCCTGTGTGCGGGTGCGGGTGCGGGTGCGTTGGATGTGTGTGTTAAACAAAAACAAACGGAACAATCGAGAAGGCGCCCAGTCGATGACGATCGACGTCCCGCACTCCTTGTGGACGGTTTCACCCTTGTAGAAGACCGCCTGCTGCTGCTGCAGGCCCTTGCGGCCCGCAGCTGCCTGTGTAGGTGCTGGCTGCGGGCCTTCTTGTCCAGCACCTCCTAGGTGGCGACGGGCACCCGTGCTGAGCGTGTGCCCAAGCCCGGCCCGCCCCACCCGCCCCACCCCACACACAAACACACACGCACCTGGCTCAGCGTGTGACCCAGCCCCCAGGGGTTGGCGATGCCGTACACGCACTGCCCCACACGCAGCCCCGCGGCGGAGCCGGGTGACACAGGCTGCAGCTCGCGCAGCTGCGGGGGTTGGAGAGCGGGTTGGGATTGGGAGGGGGGGTGCGGGAGGGTACCGTAAGGAGTAGCTCAGGAGATGGTAGACGGTAGGCAATCTTTGGGGGGCGGTGTAGGTTGGGGTGGGTGGGAGTGTGGGAGGGATGATTGAAAACAAATAGGGTTGGGTGGTAGCGTGGGGTCAAGCTCAAACTGAACTGAGGGAGTCAAGTAGCAGGGCTCCATCCCGGAACCCAAGGAAAGCCCAGACTCCAGCCCGTGGGGTCGTGTGGTGGAGGAGGGTGGAGGCGGCACGAGGGTTTTACGCCGGGCATACACGGATGTGACATGCACATGCACACGCACACGAGCAAAGAGCAAAGAGACCCAGAGCCTTCTGCACGGCCACACCCACCCTGATCGTGTGTGTCTCCGCCCCCCAGATCGTGTGTCACCGCCGTGGGTTCCCACTGGGAACCCCCCCCCCCCCCACACACACACACCCACACACCCACACACGCACACACACACACACGCCTACCTTGCTCTTGGGCACGGACAGTTTGAGTACGGCAATGTCCTTTGCGGCGTCATGGCCCAAAACCTGTTTGGGGTGTGTGTGTGGGGGGGGAAGGGGTCGGGGTTGTAGATACCAGCCCAAACTAATACACCCAATACAATAGAGCGAGGCGGAGAGCGTGGCCTACGGGCGGGGGATGTGCTGTGGTGTGCTGGGTGTGACAATCATAATTTGTCATCAAGGGCGCGGGTGCAGAGTGAAGGAAGTTGCCAACATGTGTAACACACTTCCCCTCTCACACATTCTCACTCTTTCACCGTACCTTGGCGGTGTAGCTGCTGTTGTCGTACAGTGTGACCTTGACCTCGGCCGCGCCCTTGACCAGGTGGTAGGCCGTGACCACACAGCCGCGGTCGCCCCTGCATTAGCAGGAAGGGGATGGGGAAGGGGGGCTGAAAATACCAGTCCAAAAGAAACGAAACCAAGCCAAACTAGCGGAGCACAGGCAGAGGCAACACACATGGCAGAGGCGACACCGGATGAGGGGGCTCCATCAGCGGCGGTGTGTTAGGGGGCGGGGAAGGGGAGGACGCCCCATCCCAACCAACAAGCCGCAACCCAAAACACCCCGCCCCTTGACCCAGTCCTTCAGCCCCTCCCCACTGATGAATTCGTCTGCAGTCTTCAGTGCATCCTGTACCGCTTTTCCAAACATCCTTGCAACCCCCTCTCCTCCTCCCCCTCCTCCCTCTTTTCTCACCAGATGAACCCGCTGCCCTGTCCGGTGGGCACCTTGGCAAGGTCCAGGGTGGTGAACGTCTGTGTGTGGAGGCGTGTGTGTGTGTGTGGGGGGGGGGGGGGGTTGCGGGGGAGGGGTTTGAGGTCGGGCGACACGGTGCGTGTGTGAGTGGGCGCCTGACACTCTAAAGCCGCGTCTGGGCTCGTTCCTGCGTGCCACACCCAGCCAAGGTCCCATCTCCCGCACACCCACACTCAAACCCACACCCACACAACACACACCAACCCCAACCACCGCCCCCTCCCCCTCACCTGCATGGCCCGCATGCCGCTGATGTTGACCACACTGGGCCGCCACCGCTCAAACAGCCGAACCACAGCCGCCTCCCCCACCCCCAGACCCAGCGCCGACGCCAGCGCCACGTCCTCTGCAGCCACTCCCGGCGGCAGAGCCGCCGCTGAACCCCCGCCCGAAGCAGACCCGCCGCCGCCGCCGCTGCTGCTGCTGGTGCCGCCGCCTGCGGCGGCGCCATCCGTGGCGGCTGCGCCGCCGCCGGCCGCCGCCGGCGCGGCGGCGCCAGCGTCCGCTGACGTGGACACCCCTGATGCTGCCAGGCCCGAGCTTAAGCTACTGCTGTTGCCGCGGTTGCTGCTACTGCCGACCCCAGCTGCCACCGACGCCGGCTGTAGCCCCTGCTGCTGCTGCTGCTGCGAGCCGTAGCCGGAGGCGGCGCCGTACGTGAAGGTGCCGCTACTGCCGCCTCCGCCTCCGCCGCTGGTGCTGCTACTGCCGCTGCCGCCTTGGCTATAGCCTTGGCTGTAGCCACTGCGGGTGAGCGCCCCTGCCCCAGCGCTACTGCTGGCAAAGGCAGTGGCGGAAGCCGCACCTGCCCCCGAGAAAGCGAGCCCGGACGTCGGCTCGTAGCTGAGCGACAGCTCCCCAAGCACAGGACTGGCTGCCGCGGCGCCGCCGCCGCTGCTACTGCCGCTGGCGGCGCCGCCGCCGCTGCTACTGCCGCTGGCGACGCCAGCGCTGCTGCTACTGCCGTTGGCTGCAGCCGACGGTCTGAGGTGCCTCGCGCCACCGCCGCTTCCCACGAGTAGCGCCCGTGGGAGTGTGTGGGCCTGGCCGGACGGTCCCGCGTCCTGTCCGCTGAGGCGGCGAGCGGCGGCAGCCTCGGCCTCCGACTCGGTTGGGGCGCGGGCCCCCGAGCTGAAATTTGTGTGGGCGGCGGCGACTGTAGCGGCTGCGCCGCTGACCCCACTGCGACTGAGGCCGCCGCCGGCGCTGCTGCTACTGCTGCTGCTGCTGCTACTGCCGCCGGTAGCTATTGCTTCTGGCAGCAGCCCTGAGGCGGAGTTGGTGGAGAGGACGCGGGCCTCGGAGGCGCCGGCGGACACCGCGGCGGTGGCCAGCGACGGCCGCGGCGCAAGGCCGGCGAGCCAGATGCAGAACGCGGCGGCGAGCACACGCAGGACTGCGCTCGCCGCCGAGCAAAACGCGGTCCACAGCCACGCTAGGACGCTGCTGCTGGGGCGATGGGCAGGAGGTTGCTGTTGGGGCGATGGGCCGCTGGAGAAGAGGGGTCGCCCGACCCCCGCAGCGACCGCAGGGCCTTCATGGTGTGAGTCGGCGTTTGAGTTTGAGGGCAGCGCCGCTGGAGCGGCTGCCCGGGCGCCAAGAAGCTGGTGCTGTTGGGAGGCTTTCGGCGCTGGAATCGCGCGTTGACGCAACGACGAGACCGGGCATGTGCGGCCCAGGCATGGCTGTGGAAGTTGACTACTAGACTGGATGCCGCGGTATCGAGTAGAGTTGCAGAGGTTGGGTGGACCGGGTGCAGAACTGGACAACATTCTAAACCAGAACCAGACGCTGGTGTCTAAAACGCAAGCTGTAACGTGCTAAGACAAGTGGACTACGCAGTGGATGGGCGAGGAGAACTAATTGAAAGTCCGTGAAGGCCGATGATGGCCTTTGTGGCCGAGCACACCGACTCTGTGATTATTTCTTGCTTTCTACAATACACTTATACGGGATAATTGACCTTGATAGCTCTGAAAGCCAAATGGGGGCAAACTCGCCAATCGCCTGCTTCGTTGCGGGCACCAAAGGCTACGTCTGGGACGCAGATGGTGCGAATAATGCGTCTGTACCACGAAACCCAGCTCAAGCTCACAATGTGCCGACTGGGCGTGCGCAGGGGCGATGCGGCTGCGCAAGCAGCACCGGATTATGGGCAACCTCGCGGGCTGTGTTGCACGTGAGTTATGGGGTTAAGGGTACAAGCTCCAGGGCCGCACGCAGGCGTCTGGGAATGCACTGAACTCGGAGGGAAAAGCGGTCGCTGAGGTGGAGCCAGCGGGGTGCCGTCCCCTCCCTTTCCTGTCCCCGCCTTCCCTTGCTTTTCACCTCCCGCACCCTCCATCTGCCCAGCACATGTGCAACTTTCCACAACCCACCTCAACCCGCTGCCGTGGGTCGGCGACCATTCCTTTGGCAGTTTAAACCTGTTGTGGCGTGCTGGGGCAGGCAAACCCAACCCACCTCGACCACGACCCCATACCATTGCCTTGCGCCTGCCTCTCACTCACCCACCCAACCCCGCACCTTCCAAACCTCCCACACCACCACCACACCACCACCACTCCACAAACACACACACACGCACACACAGAGTTCAAGAACCAGAACGAGGTGAACTTCCTGCCGCTGGAGTTGAGTGCTGACGAGGTGACGCTGGCGGTGCGGGAAGGTGAGGGCAGGCAGGTTGGAGTATGTGGGGATGTGTATGTGTGTGTAGGGTGTAAATACCAGCCCAAACTAAACCAAGCCAAGCCCAACTAGCGGATTACAGACAGAAGTGTTAGTGGGGTGGCGGGTTGGGATGCGTGTAAATACCAGCCCAAGCTAAACCAAGCCAAGCCGAGCCAAACCAGCAGAGCACAGGCAGAGGCGTTAGTGGGGTGGTCGGAGGAGGGTGTAAGTACCAGCGCAAGCTAGGACCAAACCAAGTGCGAAAGAAGGGGTGGTGAGGAAGAGGTGGACAGGTGGGCGGGAGAACGGAGGGAGAGCGGGCAGGCGGGCGGGGGCGGGGACGGGGCGGGTGGTAGCGCGGGTGGTACGTCGAGGCAGGTGGGCAGGCAGGTGGGGCGGCATGACGCCGCATTCTACCTGGTATTCGCATTTTCATGATTCCCACCGTTATGCCCACTGCTCAAATGCGGACACATACGCAACCCTGCAACAGGCTGGATTGAGCTTTTTCCAGAGACCTCTGCGCCCGTGCGCGCCGCCGCCGCGGCAGCGTCAGCGGCCGCTGCCGCCGCCGCGGCAGCCGCGGCGCACGCCGCCGGGGCTGGAGCCGGCCCGGGTAGCGGCGGCGGTGGCGGCGGCGGCGGCGCGCTCGGACTCAACCCTGGGGAGGTCGATTGGGCCGCGGCTTATGCGGAGTACTATTCGCAGTGGGACCCGGAGACCGGCTTCCGTGGGCGCTGGCTGCCGTTGCTGGGTCCCAAGCGCCGGCGGCTGAACCCGCACCCACACCAGCACGGTCAGCAGGGGCACCAGCAGCAGCAGGGGCACCAGCAGCAGCAGCAGGGGCAGGGGCAGGGCCTGCATGGGCAGCAGCAACACGGGCAGCCGCAGCAGCAGGGGAAGCAGCAGCAGGGGAAGCAGGAGGGGAAGCAGGAGATGGCGGGCGGGGGTTTGGAACCAATGGAGGTGGAGGCGGGGGTGACGGAGACAGCAGCAGCAGCCGGCGCACGCGCGGCCGCAAACACGTCGCCGCACGCACGCCACGGCCACGGCCACGGCCACAGGCACGGTCAGGGTCAGGGGCAAGGGCACGAGCAGGGACCAAATGGCGGCGGCGGCGGCGGCGGTGGCAGTGGTGGCAGCGGGGCAGATGCATCGGAGGCGGGGTGGCGGGCGGCGCTGGTCGGCGGCGGGACGTACACCGTACCGCTGACGGCGGCAGACGCGGCGGCGGCGCGGACCGGCGGCGGCGGCGGCGGCGGCAGTGCAGGCGGCGGTGCCGGCGGCGCCACGGCTGCTGTGGGTCGCGGCGCGCATGGCCAGGAGGAGGAGAAAACGGCGGGGCAGGGGCAGGGGCAGGGGCAGGGGCAGCACCACCACCACTCGCGCGGGCATGGACACGGTCACGGTCACGGGCAGGGGCAGGGGCTGGAGGGGGAGCAGGAGGGGGCGGAGGGCGCGGCTGCAGCAGCTCCCCACGACGGAGGTGAGGGGCGGAGAGGGAGAGGGAGGCGGAGGGGGCAGTAGCTGAGGGGGCAGGAGCTGGGGGGCAGGAGCTAAGGGGGAGGGGAGGCAGGGAGGAAGGAGGCATGGTGGCAGGGGCGGGTGCAGTGTGGGGATGGTCTTGGGCCAGGCGGGTGACCACGTGGACAGCTGCACGTGCACGCACTCCCACTCCCATTCCGTTTCCCGCGGGTATACGCCCCCCACCCCACACACACACCGTTTCTTTCCCGTGTGGCAAGCCCTTCCCCCGTGTCTTTTCCTCACACACCACTCTTACCGTACACACGTACACACACACTCTCTCTCCTGCCCGCTGCTGCCGCTGCCCAGGCGTGTCGCGTGTGGGCTGGCGCTACCCGGCCACTGCGCAGGAGGTGTTGCGCCACCGCGTGTTCAGCGACATGCACCGCCAGGGGTGAGGCAGGGGGGGGGCGTACGCACGTAGTCATACACGCACGCACGCACACTTCACGCGGGACCTCCAACAGCACTTGGCGCCACACACGCTTTACAACCTACATCTACACACACACGCACACACACACACACACACACGCACAGCTTCACGCTGACTGACGGGCGGCATCAAGGCCGGGACCACCGCACCCATACACACACGCCACGCACCACACTCCCTGACTCCCCAACTCCACGCCCTCACCCATGCACAGCTTCACGCTCACGGGCGGCATCAAGTTCGGAGCCGACATGATGGCCTATCCGGGAGACCCCAGCCTCTACCACGCGCAGGTGCGGCGGGAGGGTGCATTCATGGTTAGTTAAGGAAGTGGAGCAGGGGCGGGGCGGGGCGGTTGTGCCTGCTGCCTCCCCCACGTGCTGCCTTCCTCTGATCCACACGCCGTGCCTCCTCCCGCCACACACCACCACCACCACCACATACAACTTCACCAACGCCTTCCAAACACCTTGCCATCAACAACACCAACACAACCGAACACACACACACATACACACACACATGGGAACACACACTCGACAACCCCCACACTTGCCACCACACGCGCTGCCCCACGCCGCAGTTCACGGTGCGGCCTGTGCCCGAGGCCAGCGCGCTCAACCCCATGTCGCTCAAGGTGCGCGCGCGCCACTGCGCTATCACCGTGTCGTGTATATGTATGTGTGTGAGGGAGAGGAGGGGGGGCTTCCTAGGTGAGGGGTTAGTCTCATAGTCTGTTGACGATACGGTTCGGCGGCTTGGTTCTTGCTGGGGCGGCACGTGCACTGCAGAACATTGCAGAACCGGGACACACACACACACACACACGTTCGTTTCATTTTCTTGTGCTCTCTGACACACACACACACACACACACACACACACACACACACACACACACACACAAACACGCTCCCCTCACACACGCCCCCAACACAGGCGGTGGCTCGCGGCTCTCACGCCGCTCGCAAGCACCTACTGCTCGCGTTCCAGGCGCCCGGGGGGCAGCAGCAGGGGCAGCAGCAGGGGCCGGCGGAGCCACACGCAGAGGCGGGGAACGCGCACAGCCACTCCCACGCGGGCGGGCACGCACCGGTGAGCTGCTGGCAAGAGAGGGGGCTGGCTTTTCACACAGCCAGAGGCGGTGCACTAGTGGACACGCTGCTGCTGCTGCAGCATGGCTCGTCCCTTGCCCCTTGCCCCTGCCCCGTCGGTTCGGTTCAGTTTGGGCTGGTATCTACCCCCCCCCCCCCCACACACACACACCTCCTGTTCTTTGCGGGTGTTTCTCTCCCCTACCCGATCCTGATTTTCCCCTCCCCTACCCTCCGCTCTCCCCCCCCCCCCCGGCTTTGCCCGTGGCCCCATTTGTCCCTCCCCGGCACTCTGCTGCAGGCGGCGGCGGCGGCGGCGGCGGGCCGGCCCGCAATCCACTACCTGTCCTTTGCTCCCGAGTCGGGGTTCGGGTCCAGTGCGTAATGATAGCGAGCAAGGCGAAGAAGCTGGTAGGACAGAGATACTTGGTGAGAGCTGGCGATTTGGGGTGTCAAAGTTTTTGGACCGGCAAGTGGCATGTCGGCGAGGGAGGGAGCAAGCGGTGTCGGTGGGGTGTGCCGGCGTGCATGCACACGTGTGTGTGCACGGTATGTTATGTACATGTGTGGACCGCGTGTTCGGGAAGGTGGGTTTAACACCTAGAGTATGTTTCGGGTCAAAGCGGTGCTGTAAGGTGAATGTGGAAGCCAATGCATGGTGTGTTTGGGACCTTGCAAGCAGGCCCCGATTGACACGCGGACAGGTGCACGTGTGTGAATGCTGGGCCTTGAAGGTGGTGCACAGCTATGGAGCATGGATTGGGCCGATTGCAACCTACGGCGAAGAATGGGACGGGGCTTCCGCAGGTTGCTGACGGGCCACGATTACGGGAACGGGGCAGGTGTCAAGGTGAGCCGTTCTTGAGGGTAAGATCACAGTCGTGACATGCAGTGGACTCGAGTATCACGCGTAATTCTTTATACCACACGAAAATGTCAACATATGTCTTTAGTTAGACATTTGCCGCTTACCGCCTTTCGATCGCTCCTTTGGAGCGACTCCTCGCGCTAAAATGCAACGCACAGTTGTCTTTCAATCGGCCTGGGAGCCAACAAGCAAAGGGTGAGACATGATACTCATATTAAAAACAGATTCACAACCGGGAAGCAGCGCTGGGCGTCGAGCAGCCCGCCCGCTGGGCCCGGCATTTCTTTGCGATGCCCTCCACCGTTGGCGCCTTCTGTTTAAGCAGTTTACTCAGTACTGGATCAGTCCGCTGCGAAAACAATAGCCCGCTCGCCATTTTAGCATCCGGGTGTCCCGGCGTGTCCGCCTTCCCCAAACCCCAAGACTTTCCTATTTCTTTCCCCAACCCCCCAGGCGC
The DNA here is from genome assembly GCF_000002595.2 of Chlamydomonas reinhardtii. Lineage (NCBI taxonomy): Eukaryota > Viridiplantae > Chlorophyta > Chlorophyceae > Chlamydomonadales > Chlamydomonadaceae > Chlamydomonas > Chlamydomonas reinhardtii. The sequence goes on along the minus strand of NC_057017.1, from coordinate 3,404,113 downwards.
GCGCTCCCGCCTCGCCCCACCCTGCTCGTCGGCGAGGCGGGTGACGTGGACGCCTGCCGGCACAGCTGGCGGCAGCTGCAGCCGCGGGCGCAGGAGCTGCTGGTGCGGCTGCGGGCGGGCGGCGCGAGTGAGTGCAGGGGCTGAGGGAGGCAGCTGGAAGGCACGAGTTCCTCACGGCAAGGGTGCGGTGCACCCCTGCTGGTCGACCTATCCCTTCGTGTGATAGGCTTTCATAGAGGCTCTAACGCCGAACCGCACGAGCCGGCTGCAGCAGCCATGGATAACGGATTGGGTGGTGTGAGTAGGACACTGCAATTCACCGCTCACTAACCGAGTGCCGGCCGGACTCCTGAATCCTGGATACCCAATCCTGGATCCTGAATCCTCCACTTGAGATTCCTGGCTGCAGCTAGCCTAGCCCTCATGCCCCTGCCTGTCCACGTGCGCCTGCAGTCGCAGCCACGGCTGCAATCCCAACTCTCACGACCGCACTCTATCGATCTCCTCTGCCCTTGACTCTTAACTCCCACCGCATCCTACCTCCCACCGCATCCTGACGCCCACTCTCCCACAACTCCTCTCGTCCTCCCCCCTCCGCAGCGCCTGACGAGGTGGACAGCTGCGTGCGGCGCTTCCGCTCGCTGCGTGAGAGCCTGGTGGCGGCGTACGTGCGGGACGGCCTGGCGGTGCAGGTGTGTGTGTGTGTGGAGGTCAGGCGGGCGGGAGGGGGCAGGGAGAGAGGGGTGAGGGTGAGGGGAGAGGCGGTGCAGGTGTGTGTGGCGGTCAGGGGGGCGGGAGGGAGAGGGGAGAGAAGGGGAGGGTGAGCGGAGAGGCGGTGCAGGTGTGTGTGTGTGTGGAGGTCAGGCGGGCGGGAGGGGGCAGGGAGAGAGGGGGGAGGGTGAGCGGAGAGGCGGTGCAGGTGTGTGTGGCGGTCAGGGGGGCGGGAGGGAGAGGGGAGAGAAGGGGAGGGTGAGCGGAGAGGCGATGCAGGTGTGTGTGGAGGTCAGGGGCGTGGGAGGGGGCGGGAGAGCGGAGAGGGTGAGGGGAGAGGCGGTGCAGCTGTGTGTGTGGAGGTTAGGGGGGGCGGGAGGGAGAGGGGAGAGAAGGGGAGGGTGAGCGGAGAGGCGGTGCAGGTGTGTGTGTGTGTGGAGGTCAGGCGGGCGGGAGGGGGCAGGGAGAGAGGGGGGAGGGTGAGCGGAGAGGCGGTGCAGGTGTGTGTGGCGGTCAGGGGCGTGGGAGGGGGCGGGAGAGCGGAGAGGGTGAGGGGACGGGGGAGAGGGTGAGGTGTGAGGGAAGAGGCGAGAGGGGAGAAGGGGGTTGTATTCATAAGTAGCTAAGGAAACGGGAGAGGAAGGGGGCGGGGTTGAAGGCTGTGCGCGAGTCAGACATGCTGCTGTGCTGCTCGCGAATGCTTCAAAACACGTGTTGCCATCACATCGCCACACCGCCACACGGAGACACCGCCACAACCACGTGTACGCAGGTGTATGAGGCGTCTGCGGACGTGTGCTGCGCCGCCGGGGTCTGGGCGGAGGCGTTGAAGGTGCGTGTGAATTTCGAGGGACGGGTGGTGACTGGTTATTGAGTGGGCGTAGGCGTTGAAGGTGTGCGTCTGTGCGCATGCGTGCATGTGCTCTGCACCTTGGGTCTGCCTATGGCGCCCACCCCTCACCAACCCCTACCCCTCATCAACCCCAACACCGCCCCTTCTCTTCATACCCTTACCGTATGCGCCCCCACGCCCCCTGCGCCCCCCCCCCCCACACACACACATGCAACCAACGCCACGCAGTGCCTCAACGCGCTCACGTCAGAGCTCTACCCAGCCACCTGCCAGCAGCAGCAGCAGCAGCAGTTACCGCCGCCGCCACAGCAGCAGCAGCAGCAGCAGCATGCGAGTGCAGGAGAGGCAGGAGTAGCAGGAGCGGGCGAGGCGGCTGCGGCAGCAGCAGCAGCAGTAGCAGCAGCCGACGGCAGCGGCTGTAGCACCAGCAGTAGCACCAGCAGCAGTAACACGGGCTGTAGTACGAGCGGGCGTGAGGGGGAGTTCTACGCGGCGCACGTGCTGTTCTTCGCCTGCGTGCCGGCGGCGGGGGCGGCGGCGGCGGGGGCGAGCGGCGGCGGGCGGCGGGGGGCGGCGGGCGGCGGCGATACGCTGAGCCTGCTGCGCAGTCGCCAGTTGGCGCCGTACCTCGGATCCGGACACGTGGGGTTTGCCGTACAGGTGAGGGCCTGGAGGACGGGGGGCGGGGGGGGCTACTGTTCTTCGCCACGCTACGCCATAGGCCACGCTCTCCTCCTCGCTCTTTTGGGTTGGGTTCGGTTTAGTTCGGGCTGGTATCTACAACCCCCCTTATCACCTCACACCTCACACCCCACCAGGTGCTAGCGGCGCTATCACGCGGCGACTGGCTCGCGTTCCTCTCCCTCCGGCAAGACCTAGCAGCCGCCACCGCCACCGCCGCCGCCACCGCCGCAACCTCCGCCGCCATTACAACTACCGCAACTGCCACGGCAGCTGCCAGCACGGCAAGTGCAACTGCCTCCGTTGCCGCCGCCGGCCCGCACGCACCGCGCCCTCCGAACGGACAGCCGCCGCCGCCGCCGCCGCCGCGCCCTCCGAACGGACAGCCTCCGCCGCCTCCGCCGCCGCCGCCGCCGCCGTCCGCGCTGCTGCTGTCCATCCTTAATGCAAAGGCGCCGCAGGTGCGTCCTGGCTGGGTGCGTGAGCGGGTGCCTGAGCGGGTGCGTGAGCGGGTGCGTGAGCGGGTGCGTGAGCGGGTTGGTCAGTCGCAGCACGATAAGCACAGCTAGCACAGGGGGGGTAATTTATCCTAGAATTCAAAGCACGCCCGTGCACGCGTGGTGTGCCTTGTCCCCACTCCCCACCCAGCACCTGCCGCCAGTGGCCTGCCACTCACGCACGTCCCTTTTGTGTGCTGAGTACGGCATTCTGGTTATTATTGCTGCATAACAACGTCCACACCACCACGCCAACACCTCCACCCACCATACACACAGGCCCGCACCGCCGCCCTGCGTGTTGTGTCGGCGGCCTTCCGCTCCCTGCCCGCCGCCGCCCTGGCCTCAGCCCTGCGGCTGCCAGACAGCAGCATCAGCCGCTGCAGCAGCGGTAGCAGCAACAGCTTCAGCAGTAGCAGTAGCAGCAGCAGCAGCAGCCCTGGCAATGGCAGTAGCAGCAGCAGTGGCAGTGGCAGCGACGGGGGCGCTGCGGCGGCGGCAGCGACGGAGCTGCGCGCGGCGCTGGTGGCGGCGGAGGCGGCGGGGGTGCGTGGCGCGGGGGTGGCGCTGGAGGGCTTGTCAGCGTGGGCGGAGCCGGCGGCGGCGGCGGCTGCAGCAGCGGCTGGGGCAGCGGGGTGTGCGGGGCCGCTAAGCATGGACCTGGCATTCAAGGCCGCAGCTGCGTAGCTGCGTAGGTTAGGATGGTGTAGATTAGGAAGGTGCCAATTTATTGCCGGCGTGTTGTGGTGGCAGCAGAGGTGTGGTGATCTGCATCACTCCATTTATCTTCCGAGGTAGCCGACAAGCAAGTTGGCGGCATGCTCTGCAGAGGGAAGAGGGGGCACAGGCGGAGGCAGTTGAGCAAAAAGCTCATTTACTTAAAACCCGAAGATCTAAATGATATTGCCATGCCGTGTGGGCATATGCATACATAATTGACGCATGTGAACTTTGACTGTCCGACCGTTGCTGCGGGCCTGCTGGTTGGTACGATGGAGCTGCGGAGCTGTAGTGAGTCTGGCGCATTGACCTGCCTCATGTACTATGTCAGTATCATACAATACAGCGATGGTATGGCATCATCTATGACCTTCCGTCCATGGGTGTCTCTGAGTGCATCTGGCGCGCACCTGGTGTTTTGGTTGGGGAGGCCGCCTGTGTGTGCGGCTACGCCGTATGCATCGTGCGTGTGCATGCATGGATGTTTGGTGGCAGGGAAAGCGGCATCACGCACGTTACACCGCACGCCGCACGGAACACGCCCCGCTTGGAAGCAAACGGCAGATCGGCAAAATGGATTGGGCCAGGGCGGGCTGGGCTGAGTGACCTGAATCACGGGACATGCCAACTTTGCGCCCAACCCACCATCGCGCGCTTGTTTCATGCGTGCCGTACCCGTTTTTGGGGTCTACCATCTTGTCGAATCCATGTTCATCATACTTACCTGGCCCGCTTCTCGAGGTGGTCACCATGGCCTCGGTTGTGTGGTCGGTCTTCATCTTGCACTTTGTGAGGACCTTCCGCAGTCGGCCCTTCGGGTGTCCGGCAGGGCTCAATCTTTGTCAGGCTGAGGACCCGCGCCTTGCGCGGCCTCGGCACCCTAGCAAATATCTTGTAAGCACGCAAACGCATGCCAATGATAGAATGGTTGTGCTCGTGAGCTTCGACAGCAGGCTATTTCGTAACCAATGCCATCTGGCCGTGTTCTGCAGAGTGGGTTCCCGGTCCTCCAGCCCAGGGGTGCCTGCAGATGCGAATGAGGCAGCCCGCCGTCGCGCACCCCGCTCTGCGTTGGCTGTGCTTCAATGGCTGCGAATGCGGCGGTTACACGAGGGGCCTGTCAGGCTGTCAAATGCTGACGGACACCTGCCGAGTCCATAGACCTCCCGCATAGGCGTGTGGTGGCATGGACATCTCCACGATGCTTGTACCAAAAACAATGCGAAAATGATCACAGTGCGAAAAGGGCTTTGCATCTTCCAGGGGTGCCTCCGCCTGCAAGCCCTGAGTGCGAAACCGGGAAAGCAAGCGAGCACAACGCTCACGACTGAGTCACGAGGCCTGGACGATCCACGCTCTTAGCTTTCTGATCTTGCTTGTGCTTCACAAGTGACACCCACCCCAAAGCCTCCCGCCAAGTGGACACAGGACGACGCAGGCGGATGTTCCCGGCAATGGCCCAGCACACCGCCCAGTGCACCGCGCTTGGGCGCTCGGGCGCTCGCTTGCCTGCTGCTGAGGCGGCCCTATGCTCACACGGTCACACCCACACGCTCACACACAGCTACTGCCGAACCCCACCTCCTCCACACCCCCGTCCTCTACCATTCACCCACCACCTCACCTCTCCTGTCCCGCCCACCTCTCCCACCACGCCCACCTCTCCCACCCCTCTCCCACCTTCCATCTCTCTCCCACTTCTCCCTCCCACCTCTCCCACCTTCCACCCAGCCACCCAGCCAGCCGCGCTAGTACCCCGCCGGCAGCGGCCGCCCCGAGGGCCACGTCACGTCCTTGACGCCGCGCGCCACAAACAACTGCTCCAGCTCCGCAACCACCGCATCCGCCGCCGCGTCCGCCGCCGCCGCCTCGCCATTCGCCGCCGCCGCCTCGCCATCCGCCGCCGCCGGCTTCTTGATCCCCAGCGCCGCCAGTACGGCGTCCACGTTTTGTGTGACCATGTCGGGCGTGGTCATGCCCACCAGTGTGGTGGCAACGCCCGGCTGCCTGCGGGGGTAGCCATTTATTCGAGGGGTGGGGGGGTGGGGGTTTGCAAAGATGATACAGGGTGAGTGGATATGGGATGGCAATGGGATGGCAATGGGATGGCAATGCGGACTGGTCATGGTCGGATCGAGTGCAGGAGGAGGAGGAAGCACACACCCACACACCCACACACCTCCACACGCCCGCTGGCACCCTAGCCGCAGGCGTTTCCGTGTGCCCTGCCACCTCATCCAAACACACATCCACCCAAACCCACACCACAACCAAACCCACACCGCAACCAAACCCGCATCCGCCCACACCCACTTGAACGCGAACCGCAGCCCCAGCGCCTCGATGCGCTGTCCGCGGGACTCGGCCAGCGCCGCCGCCTCCGCCGCCGCCGCGCGCAGGGCCGGCGGCGCGGGGTGCCACTCAGGCGGGCCGGCCTGAGCGGAGGGCGCGAGTTGTGGGAGTTGGTGTGTCTTGGCGTGTCGAGTCCATTCTTGATAGGAAGTGGGCAGAGAAGCACGTCTCTTTGTGCCATCGCACCCAAACCCAACCAAAACACAACCAGATCAGAGCACACTACACCCGTTTCCCCTGAAACATGAAGACAATCACGCACACACACGTACATTTACAGACACACGCACACAATCACACACACACACACACATGCACACACACACGGACCGTCGCTTTGCTGCACCGCATACACTGTCTTTGCGCTGTGCTTTTCTTGTGCTCTTTAACACACGCACACACGCACACACACACACACGCACACACACACACACACACACACACACACACACACACACACACACACACACACACACACACACACACACACACACACACACACACACACACACACACACCTTTGTGAGCATGCCCATGCTCAGGGCGCTCGCCGCCACCACGCCCACGCCCTTGGCCTCCAGGTACGGCAGCAGCTGCTGCAGGCTGGTGTCGTTGAGGCACAGGTGGCAGTACGACAGCACCACCTCCACCGCGCCTGTGTGTGTGTATGTGTGTGTGAGAGCGTGTGTGTGCGTGTGTGTGTGTATGTGTGTGTATGTGTGTTTAGGTGGGGCGTTGGGCGTGAGTTGTTGTTGGGGGGGAGGAGGAGCTGGGGGGATGTGTGGGGGAGTGTGTGTTGGAAAGGGGGCATCCGGGGGCACGTGTGAGATGGTGTGGGTGCGTGCTGGAGTTGAAGTCGACGGTGCCGGACCCACATTCTGATGCCCACTCATAGACCCATTCACAGACCCGTTCGAAACTCATGCATACAACCCTTCATCTCGCTCCCACCGACGCTTGGGCGGCCTGCCCCCCGTCCCCCCTCCCCAGCGCCTCCTTCCCTCCCTCCTACCCAGCGCCTCCTTCCCTTCTTCCTTCCCTCCCTTCCTTCCCTTCTTCCTTCCCTCCCTTCCTTCCTCCCCCCTCCTCCCCTGCCCCCACACAACACACACTCCTAACCCCCCCCCCCCACACACACTCTCTCCCCCCCCACCCCACCCGGCGGCGCCTTGTCCAGCACGTAGCGGAAGGCGCCCAGCGGCAGTCCGCTGATGCCCACGTGCCGTACCAGCCCCTGCGCCTTGAGCGCGGCCAGGGCCGGCAGCGCCTCATTCACAACCTGAGGCAGGGAGGCAGAGGAGGAGAGGGAGGGGAGAGGAGATGAGAGGGAGGTGGGAGTGAGGTGGGATGAGGGAGGGAGGGAGGGAGGTGGGTGAGGAGTTCAAGTGTCGGAGACTCGGAGCCCAAGGGAAACGCGGTGGGGCTGTCCGCGGTGGGTCTGCCCTCAGCCGCCGCGGCTCGGACGCCGCACTCAGCCACTCCCGTCTCTTGTTGGTACGGCGGCACTGACCTACATGCGTGGGGCTGGGGGCTGGGGCACATGAGCCGCCCCCCTGGCCTGGTGCTGGGCTGGTGTTGGGTTCTGGGCCGCCACAGCTACGGGACTTCACCCCATCCCCTCCCCCTTGTTTCCCACCTGGTCCAGGTCCCCAAACTCCGCGTCTTGGAGTATACGCACACGCACACGCACACACACGGCCCCTCCCCCCCCCCCACACACACACCTCCACCCCCGGTCTCCCCCCACCTCCCCACCTGGTCCAGGTCCCCGAACTCGACGTCGTGGCAGTACACCAGGTCCAGGCGGTCGGTCTGCAGCCGCTCCAGGCTGTCGTGCACGCTGGCGGTCACACGCGCCGCCGAGAAGTCAAAGTCCTCCACATTCAGGCCATAGCGGCCCACCTGTCGGGGGGGGGCGCGTTTGTGGGGAGAGAGGGTGTTTGAGAAACCACAAAATGATGTCCCCCCTGGGGTTGGGGTGCAGGAAATGTTTAGAGTGTGTGCATGGTGTGTGTGTAGGGGTGTGTGTAGGGGGTGTGAAGAAAGCAACGTGTGAAAGGGTGTGTGTAGTGTGAGTGACGAGAGGGTCGCGTGTGTGTATCGGCGCTTCGTCCCTTCCTCCTGCCCTCCTCCCGTCCTGCCCCCTCGAACGTCCATCGAACCACACGCCCATACACACCGTACACACACACATCACTCTTTCACCCACCTTGGTGGCCAGCACGATCTGGTCACGGGGCAGGTCCTTCAGCGCCTTGCCCAGGAGCTGTGCGGGTAGAGGGGTGTGGAGGTGTGGGTTGTGGGGTGTGGAGGGAGGCGTGGGGAAGAGATGCAGAGGTGCCAGGTGCGGGTGTGGAAGGGCGGGGGTGCGGGGGTGGGGCTCACAGCAGCAAGGGGCGGGTTAGCCCGGGTCAACAAGTTGGATCAGACCTCAGCCCGTGCCCCCACGCCCCTGCCCCCACTCCCCAGCCCCACTCCCCAGCCTCCGTTTCAGCCGACATGTCACGCATACGGCCTTTACTTCCACCTCCCATGCCTTCCCATGCCGTCCTCCCTCATAGCTCTAACTTCGCAACCCCCCTCATCCTTCCCTCCCCGCTCACTGGCCCCACTCCCCAGCCTCCGTCTCAGTCGACAGCTCACACACGGCCTCCCCTCCCTTCCCCCTCCACCCCCCCCTTCTCCCCCTCCCCTCCCCACCGTCTCGCTGCGAGTGGCGCCGTAGTAGGGCGAGGTGTCGAAGAAGTTGACGCCCGCCGCAAAGGCCGCGTGCACAGCCGCGATGGCGCCCGCCTCATCCACGGGCTGGGTTGTGTGTTGTGTTTGGGGGGGGGGGGGGGGGTTACAGTTACATGATTAGCGAAGAATTGAAGTTGTAGCCAGGCACAGGTGGGATGGGGAGATGCGGTGTGCTTAGGGAGGCGTAACGGACCGAAATGCGTGTTTGTGTGGCGTGGTAGGTGTGGCGAGGCGTGGCGTGGTAAACCGCATTCGTTAACCCTCCCCCCCCTCCCCCACAAACGCCCGCCGGCCCGTCCGGCCGCATGCAAACGTTCGACATTGCGCACCCAGCCACCCTCAGCCACACCCACTTGACCCAGCGCACAAGGTCAGGCCGGGCCGGGCCGCACATCCGACGTACAGAGAAATGCCTTCGACGCACGGCCTCACCCCGAACGAGCCGCCCAGGGGCGACGCGCCAAAGCCCATCACCGAGACTTCCAGTCCGGTATTGCCGAGCTTGCGCTTAGGCAGCTGAGGCACCGTCGCAGCGGAGGATGCCATGGCGAAGGCTGAGGGCAATCGGCGAGCAAGTTGGTTTGGCCTCGACAGGCAGCGATTGAGGAGTGGCTTTGCGGCAATCAGTTTCGTCACTATCTGCTTTTGAGCACAACCTGGTGAGTTCTGTGGGCGAGTCGTTGGGGCCTGAATTTTGTTGCTTGCAAGTAAAACAGGGCAGGAAGGTTTGATGCAGCCGCGGCGCGTTGTGCATGTGTTGTTTACTCTCCACACTAGGCAACGCGGGTTTGCCATGTACAGGGGTCTCTATGCATGCGAAGGAACTTCCGGCAGCGTTACCCCTTTACCCGCTTGCCCCGCCCCTCCCCCCACTGGAGCGCTCGTTGTCAGCAGCCGTACATATTATGATGGCGCAAGCCGCCATTTAAGTAAAGACAATTCTGCCTCTTCAAACGGGCACCGACTGACTCACAGCCGTGCCGATCCTTGCTTTCACCGCCCCTGCCCAGTCCACACATGGCTGCACTGCCGACAGCAGTGCGTGTTCCAGCGCCCATGCACATTTCCATGAACTTTGTGTTCTTGATCGCTCAGTCAGTTACTAGCTGCCGCTTTGACTTCAGCTCCACTGCCGCCTTGCCGGCTTGCAACGTGCTAGCAAATCCCGCTCCCCTCGCCATCCAGCGCCGAGCTCGGGTACACAGAGCGCCCCTCCCCCATTCATTCATTACTCTTCATAATATCCCTTGTTGTTGGCAGTGCCATCCGGCTTCGCGGCAAGCTCGCTGCCACCTGCGTCAACAGTGGCCAGCGCGCAAGTGGCCCCGGGTACCAAAGCCCTCCTGCGCCCGGTATCAAGGCCCTGCTGCGCCCAGTGCTGGCAGAGCCCCTCCTGCCCCGGATACCAAGGCCCGCCGGGGCTTTCGTGCACGGGAGTCCTGAGCCGATGGAGCTGGTGACCGGGGGCTCGATGGCAGCCGCGGTGGTGGTGTAAGGAGAGTGCCGAACTGCGGGCTGTTATGGCCGCTGCCACTGCCCGGCACCGTGCTGCCCCCCTCACCGATGCGCCCAGTCTGCGAGCCCCCATCACCGATGTGCCCTGTAGATGTGGCCGCTGCACCCGACCCCGCCGCTGAGCTGGCGCACGCGAGCAGGTGGAGCCGGGGACTCCTGCCCATCGGTAGCAATGCTAGGAGGGCTGGGAGGCCAGCTAGCCCTTGTCACAGCGCCAGCATGTTAGCGCAAGTCGGCCGGATGCTGTATAAATGCTGATGCCTCTTCATTCTACAGCTAAGTGCTTTGTTTGCCGGTTGCGGCGCGCATGTGCAAGTCAAGTTGGTCGTGGGCTGACGGTGGGCGCACGAAGACGGGCATTTGCATTTATTATCATTAACAGAGTCAACGACGGCAGCGCGTTTGCGCGGTTGGCTGACGATGAGACCACCCAATGCAACACCCAAGTTTTAACTCAATCTCGTTACTGCACCTTGCATAATTGCGGGGCAAACTGAAATATCATACAAAGCCAGCTCTCCATCGACTCATAGAGCCTGCTTTTCAAGCCGAACGTGTGTCTGACGTCACCAGAGTTAAACCCTAGACCCGTGTGAGTTGCCCTGCGCGTGCGCGCCTCTTCCCTCGCTCGCTTCGATCTAATGTGCGCGTATGCAAAATAACAACACAACATGGCTGTCATCACCTGCTTCAGACCGCTCGTGACTCCTACCGGACTGCAGTGGCGCCAACGTGGCGACTCGTCGCGACGCCTCCGGACCAGCCTCAGCGCGCCGTTCGGCCTTCACGCGCTGCTGCTGCTGCCGCTGCTGCTGTGTGCCTGCAGTGGTCACTGCCCAGCTGCTACAGGGCTAAAGTTGGTTGCGCGACACACTGCAGCAGCGGCGCAATCCCAGTCACCGGCGGCGGCGGAGGGGCAGGCGGCTGCCATGGCACAGCGCGCAGCACTACGAGGCGCGGCACTAAGGGGGGCCGTGCCCGGGACGGCAGTAGCGCCCCGGACGGCAGTAGCAACCCGGACGGCAGTAGCGGCGCGGCAGCTTCCCGAGCGGCCGGGGCGCGGCGCCGGCACCACCGCAGCGCAAGCGCACCACGGCAGCAGCGGCGGCGGCAGCAGCAGCAGCAGCCACGTCAGCACTGGCGGCGGCGGCGCCAGCCGCGGGCGACAGCTGGGCGGCATGCGGTGGGAGGCGTGCGGCGGCGGGCCGGCGGGGGCGCCCATGCTGCAGCCGGATGACGTCAGCATGGCTCCCGACCCGCCGCACCACGGCCGCACCATGGACATCAACGTGACCGGCACCACGCCCCTCTCCACGCCCGGCGGCCGCTTCCAGGTGGCGGTGTCGTACCTGGGCGTGCGGGTGTACACGTGAGTGCTGCCGTACTGCCGTAGTGCGACACGGGCGCTGGGGTGATTGGTGGCTGCGAGGGGTTTATTTGCCTTATGTGTTTGCGGGGTACCGACACACACGCCCACGCCGGTTGGCTCGGTGCGACCCGCCACCCCTGCAGCTAGCCATCCGGTAGTGCATGGCCCCCAGCTCGCCACGCTTGCTCCAGATTGGCGGTCGCCAGCTCAACAGTTAGCCAGCTCTGCCGTGAAGGCTCCTTTCCTACCGTACTGTGAATATTGTTTGGTCGCGATGCTCACCACGCCCTCGCGCCACCACCTCTCGCCTTTGCCCTTGGAGCTGCAGCCACGCGACGGACCTGTGCGATGCCATGCCGTGCCCGCTGGAGGCCGGGACGCCCTTCCGGCTGCGAGTCAGCCAGAAGCTGCCGATGCTGGCGCCGCCGGGGCCGTACACGGTGAGATGCGGTGCGATGCGGCAGCGTCGAATGAAGCGTAGCGGGAGACGCTTGCTTTGAGGCGCTTTAGGAATTGCTGTAGCTCGGCTATGCAATAGCTCGTCTTTGTCGTCTCCCGGCCCTGCTTCGCTTGCTGCGCTGCGGCACTCGGCCACTACCACAAATGGCCAGCGGGCTGTGGGAACAGTCAAAGCACGCATCCTGGTACCGATGCCCCGCTTACAAACGCCCGTCCCTGTCCTTGACCTCCTTGACCTCCTTGACCTCCTTGACCTCCCTCTGATCTGCTTTGCCAGATGGAGATCACGGGAGACGCCGAGGCCGGTGGGCGTTTCATGTGTGTGGTGAGTGGGGATGGATCGACGCTGTTACAAGCGGATTGATAGCGAGCGAGCATCCTGTTGTGTCCTGGACTTGCCATGATCTCGTCTGACCTGCCCTTCATGGTTAGATGGGGTAGATTGAGTTTAGGGATTCTGAAGGTACTGATTTTACGGAGGCGAATTGGGACGCCGATCTCCAACCCCTTGCTAGCGTCTCCATCCCCGGCGCCTGCGGGCCGGGCGTGGACGTAGGGTAGCACCAAGCTCAGCCCGAGCTCGGCCCCACTTCAACCCCGCCCCGCCCCGACCTTTCCCTGCACTCCCCATTCCCCTGCACCCCCCCCCCCACCCCCCAGCTCATCAGCTTCAACCTGGCGGCCCCGGGGGGCAGTCCGGCAGCGGAGGGGCCGGCAGGCGGGCACAGCTGATGAGGCGGGCGGGCGCAGCTGATGTAGGCATGTAGGCCTGTTGGGTGCGGCGGTGCGCGCGGCCTTCTGTTAGTTTGTGCGTGCTGGGGGGGGGGCGAGTGGAGGCCTTGGGAGTCGGACCTGGCAGAGTGATGTGTGGGGTGAAGGGTCAAGTGTAGGGTCAAGTGTAGGTTCAGGTGTAGGGTGCCTTACCTGTTGATTGGCGTGCGCGGCGACCAGCAGTGCGGTAGCCTACCGCGTCCCGCACGCACAGGCACAGGTAGGTAGGCGCTGTATGTTGCTGAGGAGCGAGGGTGAAGCAGATCAATGAAGTTAAAGGAGGCCAGGGTGAAGCAGACCAAGGTGCACGGTCGGGGTAAAGACGAATGGTGGCTTACTGCGCATGAGATCGTGTGTGGGACGGACCTGTGCGTGCCCAAACCCGCTAACACGTACGAAGGCCGCCGAAGGGGTGGCGGCAGGACCGCAGGAGTGATGAAGTGATGGAGTGATGGAGTGCGGTGTTTCCCTACTTGCTGGGGGCTGTACGTACGGAAGTGTGGTACAACCATGGCGGACTGAAGTGCGGCTGTGCAAGCAGGGCATGTAAAGCGCTAATAGCTATTGGCTTCAATGGGCTGGGACGACCGTCCTAGCCAGTCTCCACAGGCAAGGCTGCATGGGTCCTGTGTTGCGTGATGGGACAGGCAAGGCTGCAAGGGGACAGTAGTGCGGGCAGTACCCGTATCTTGTAGATGCCCTCACGCCCGCGGCGTCTACACAGCGTAGATGACACATCCTGCGCCATATACGCCCCGATATGTCCCTGGGGGGCAAGCCCCCAAAACCCCCAAAACGTCTGAAGTCCCCTCCAATCTGTGCCAGAACCTCACCGCAACAAAGCTCCCAGAATGTTTCGTGGGCGGCAGGCACGGAGAGTTGCGTAGGCGGCAGACACGGAACAATTCGTGGGCACCTCGAGTCTGTCGTTGCTGGCTACCCCCCACCCCTCCGCTCCCTGGCTTCGATGACGGCGGACAGCGCCCCCCCCCCCTCATGGGGGTGCTAGCCGCGCTGTTGTGCCTGTCCGCGCTCTTCAAGGTCCCCGCGCGTGGAGTACCATAGTTTGGGGGCACATGGTACCTACAGATCTACAGCACCAGCCAATCTTGTGCAGTTTTGTGTTCTGCACTTCTGCGGTACCGTATACTAGCTCACACTTCCAACTGGCGTGGGCACGTCGTGATATGCAGGTAAAGATGCCGTGTGCGGTACCGTGTCGAGTGCGGTTTGTTCGCGTCCCGCCCCGTAAGCCCCTTGCCAACGGCCCCGGGCCCCTGTCCACACATGCTCACTGCCCCACCAAAGCCGACATCCAAAGCCAGCAAAGACTCAACACAAAACAAACAGCTGTGCAAAATACCCCTGGAGCAAGAAGGAATTAAGACAAGTCACAATCCTTGTGACCTTGTATGCAGGTCGGCGAGCGCTCCCAATGGATCGGTGCCTAGTGCTCCTTTCCTACACGTCCACCTGCTGTTCCTTCCCACACCCCTCGCCATTGCTGCTCTCTATAATTGGCTGACCCCCCCCCCCCCCCCGCGCCAAACCCGCGTCGCTGCCTCCCTCACCAAACCTTCCTCGCTACCCCCTCGACGGCGGCCCCGACCGGCGCTCCCCTCCGCCCCCTCCCGCGCCCCAGCCACCCCCCTGCGACCGCCCCTCGCCGCGCCCCCTGGACGGCGCATACGCCGACCCCTCCCGGCCCCGGCCCCGGCCCCTGCCCCGGCCGCCGCCGCCACCCCGGCCACCTCCCCCGGCCCCCCGCCCGCGGCCCCTGCCCCTGCCCCGCCCCGCCTCCGCCGCCGCCTCCAGCTCCCGTGCCTCCGCCGCCTCCCGCCGCGCCGCGCGCGTGTCCCGCCGCCGCGCTCGCTCGTCCTTCATGGTCTGCAACTTGGCAGTCAGCTGCTCCTGCTCGGCCTGTGTGGGTGGAAAGCAGCCGTTCGCCATGGGAAAACGGGGGTGAAAACGGAGTGATCAAGTGGCGACGAGGACGAGGGGCCTAACGTGCATAAGGTATTGCAACAGTGCACCTGGGCTTTGGGTCGGGGGCCGGCCGACACGGCCGCATGAGCATTGCATGGCTAATCAGCAGAGATAGCGACGCGGCCTGAAGCACTCACAGTTAACCGCCAAGCCGCCAGAAGGCAAGGGCACAACCCCTCCTGCACCAACACACGATCTCCCACTCGACGCTCTCTGTCTCTCTCTCCCTCCCTCTCCCTCTCTCACGCCCCCACGCCCCCACCTGCGCCAGCCAGGGGAAGCCGGCGTGCTGGTTGAGCTGTGTGCCGTTGGCGCCACGCCCCACCTGCGCCAGAGCCGCCACCAGCTCCCGCGCGGAGGCGTCGCCGGCGCCGTGCCAGCGCGCGAAGGCCGCGGTCAGCAGCAGCGCCTGCGGTTTGGATGGGGTTTGGGTGGTGGTGGTGGTGGTGGTGGTGGTGGTGGTGGTGGGGGTGGTGTGTGTGTGTGTGTGTGTGTGTGTGTGTGTGTGTGTGTGTGTGTGCGCACGCGCGCCGTTGAAAAAGGTGATGCGGTATGCGGGTCAGTTCTTGGGGCAGCAATCACGCTGCGTCCGACATGCCGAGTGGGACCGTGGAGCATTCAACCCAACACATACACACAAGGCTCGTGCCGTTTCTCCTTGTACATACACACGCCACACGGCACATGCCACGCAAAATACGCACACGCACACTCTCTCCCCCCACCTCGTCGCCCCAGAAGCCCGGCTCCAGCTTGCCGTAGCGCTTGTACGCACAGCTCGCAGCTACAGCCTCCGCCGCCGCCGCCGCCACCTCGGCCGCCGCCGCCGCATCCGCCGCCGCCGCCGCCGCCGCTGCCGCCTCCGCCGCCGCCGCCGCCTCGCTGCTGGCCGCTGCTACAGCCGCGGTGTCCGCGTCCACATCCGCGCCGGCGCCGTCGCCGGCTGTAGCTGTAGCTGTAGGTGCTGCTGCTACAGCCGCTACAGCCGCCGCCGCCTCGCGCTGGCCCACCTGGCGCTGTAGCAACTCCATGGGGTCGCGCTTGGAGGCCACCACCAGCAGCGGAACCTGAGGGGGGTGGGAGGGGGTGGGGGTGGGGATGGGGGTGGGAGGGGGGTTACATGCATGAAGTTTACGAGGTGAAGTCGTAGCCAGGTAGTCGGGGAGGGGGGCGGATTGCAAGGATGTTTGGGACAGCGGTACAGGGACGCGGGGGGGGGGGGGGGTAGCCGTTCATGTGGAGAAGGGGTTGCCCAAACCACGAGTATAAAGTGAAGGGAGGGGGAGGGTGAGCAGGCGTGCGCGCTTGCATGTGTAATCCTGGTTCCCATTCCCATGCTACTGTTGGTTACACAGAGGCACCGTCTTTTACAGTATCGTAACCCGGTTACATTTCTCACCTTGACGTACGGCGCCAACCGCAAGTCGTCCTCAAACAAACTGCCCGCCGTCACAATCGCCGCACCCGCCAGATTCAGCGGCTCCGGCGGCGGCGCCGCCGCCGCAGCCGCCGCCGCCGCCATCTCCCGCTCGGCCTTCCTCACGGCACGCGCCGCACGCTTAGCCGCCTCCTGCGCCTCCTTGGGTCCCCATTCCATTCCCGGGTTGGCGGCGGCGGCCGCCGCCTTTTCCGCCGCCCTTTCCAGCGCCTTGGCGGCGGTGGCGGCGGCGGCCGCGGCCGCCGCCGCCAGGCGCGCCGCCTCGGCGCCGCCGGCGCGTGCGTCCTCGGCTGCTGCGTTGAGGGCTAGCCAGCCGCCCCAGCCGGTTCCCACCACCAGAAGCCGCTTGGCGCCGACGGCGGGGCCGCGGAGGTAGGCGGCGGCGGCGCGGATGAGCGGCGCTGCGAGAGGTTGGAAGGGTGTGATGGTGATGGTGGATATGTTGAAGCACACCATGGAAATCGACAAAGCGTGAATATGTGTATGTGTTCTGTGTGTGTGTCTGAGGTTGTGAGTCGCAATTCAGCAACACGGGCGATGATGGGCAATGACGCGGGCCCACCCCTACGCAACACGGCAACACACAGTCAACCCTGCCACCCTGCCTCCACCAGCACACGCTGAAAAACACCCCGACCTCCTCGCTCTATTGCATTGGGTTTGGTTTAGTTTGGGCTGGTATCTACAACCCAAACCCCAAACCCCACATGCACACCCCCACACGCACACCCCCACACACCCCCTCACCCGCCGCCTGCCAGCTGCCGCGCCCCGGCGCCTCCCCCTCACTGCCGAGCCAGCCGCTCTGCCGCTCCGCCGTAGGTCGGGCGGGCGGCCACACACGCGGCCTGTAGGCGGCGCCGCCGCCCGACACCAGGTCCGGCATCAGCACCGGCACGCCGGCGGCGGCGGTAATGGTTGGGTTGGTGGAGGAGGAGGAGGAGGAGGTGGGGTTGGTGGGGGAGGAGGTGGTGGAGGAGGAAGAGGTGGAGGAGGTGGAGGAGGTGGTGGTGGGGGAGGAGGAAGGTGTGAAGGCGGACAGGTCGGCGGACAGGAGCTCCGACAGCTTGTCGCACACCTGTGTGTGTGTGTGTGTGTGTGTGTGTGTGTGTGTGTGTGTGTGTGTGTGTGTGTGTGTGTGTGTGTGTGTGTGTGTGTGGGATTAACGTTGAACCAATCCCGTAAGGAACAGTCGCGCTGCATGGAGGTGTGTGTGTGTGGGGGTTACATTCATGATTAGTGGGGGGGGGAGACCATGTGGGCAGGGCCGAGCCGCCGAGGGCGGTGTTGCAGGTGTTTTGGAGGGTGTGCGTTGTTGGGTGTGTGCGTTGTTGAGGGGAGTGTGGGCGGAACGCGGAAGTTCCACAACACACAAGTATGATACCCTGCGGTACACGCCCTGGGGCATCTAGGTGTGGCTTTTGCCGACTATCCTGCTACAGGGAGGGAGCTGCGAGGTGGGTGGTCCCGCGCCCGCACCTCACTGCCCGCACCTGCTTGTGCCGCCTGTAGCCGGCGCCGCGGCCCGGGCCCCAGGCGTCATGCAGGAATATCACCGCAATATCAGAGGCGGGGGAGGCAGCGGCGGCGGGCGAGGCGGCGGCGGCACGTGACCCGGGCCCGCGTGTGAGGTAGCCCTGGCCGGCCTGTGATGGAGGCGGAGTGAGTGTAAGACAAAGCGCCACGGACTCCTGATGTCGGTGTGTGTTGGGTGACAAAAGCGTCTCAGTGCGCACGACATGTCACTTGTGGCCTCCCCCGCGCTTGTTTTCGTTGTGCTCTTTGTGTGTGTGTGTGTGTGTGTGTGTGTGTGTGTGTGTGTGTGTGTGTGTGTGTGTGTGTGTGTGTGTGTGTGTGTGTGTGTGTGTGCGCGTGTGTGTGTGTGTGTGTGTGTGTGTTTTTGGGATAACAAATGCGTCTCGGTGCGCACGACATGTCGGGCCGCAGGACCCGCCACACAACACGATTTGTTTTCCTTGTGCTCTTTAACACATACACACACACACACCGCGTAAAGCGGTACTCCACAAGTCACAACACACCATGTCAACCACAGCCACGGCCTCACCCCGGGGATGGCGACGTCGGCGCCCGCGGGCGGCGGCGCGGCGCTCAGGCGCGCGGCGGGCGGCAGCAGCGCGGCGGGGCGGCGCGACTCCGCCGCTTGCAGCGCTGCGCGGGGCGGGGCACGCAAGCGGTTGTGCATTGCTGTAGATTTCAGTGCATTTTGGATGCCTTAACAAAACGCGACCACACGAGAGGAGCGGGCGAAAGCGCCTTCCATGCCCCCATTCGCCTCAAACAGGGCCCCGCTCGCGTGCCCCTGCCTCTCCCACTCAACCCCTCACACACCCCGGCGCTCCCTCTCTCCCCCTCCCGCTCCCTGCTCGCCCGGCCATCACGCCAAAATTACTTAACATCATCATTCGCTCTCGCTCTCGCTGACTCCCCAACAACACTCTAAAAAACAGCACCCACCAGACGGCGACGCGGCGTCGTAGCCCGCCCCCCGAAACAACCAGATGGAGCCGCCGGCGCGCCAGACCACCAGACCGCCCGTGCGCTGCTCCAGCGCGGCACACACCTGGTGGAGGAGGTGTGGAGGAGGTGTGGCGGCGGCGAGCAGGCGGCGTGGCGTGGAGGTTGGGATGGAAGGAATGAAGCGTTGTGGCGTTGTGGAGGTGTGAGGTTAGTGAGGAGGGACGCGGTGTGGAGTTGTAACCTTGTGATGGGACTTTCTCTTTTGCCCGGGCACACACCACACCGATGAACCGCGACCCGTGATCCGTGGCACCTGCGTGATGTACGGCACCCCCCCACCCCAACCGTGTCCCCTACCTGCGTGATGTACGGATGTGTTTGTTGGCCCACCCGTGATCCCTGCACCTACCTGCGTGATGTACGGCAACCCCGGAACCCCCGACCTGGCCCACCCGATCATCCGTACACCTACCTGCGTGATGTACGGCATGTACTTGTTAGCTCGCGACACGATGCGCAGCTTGACCAGCTCGCTGTTGCGCCAGGCGCTGGCCACCGAGGTAAGCACTGAGGCGTTCAGGCCGCTGGGGCCTGTTTGTGTGTGGGGTGGGGTGGGGTGTGTGTGTGTGTGTGTGGGGGGGGGGGTTGGGGGGCTGCAAGGATGTTTGGAGAAGTGGTACAGGATGATGCACTGAAGACTGCAGACGAAGTCGTTACCACATGAGCGGCCGTCCGGGTGGCCGCGCTCCAGGGGGTGAGGGGACGGGTAGAGGTGTGTGTTGGGATGGTGGTTGTGGTGGCGGTGGTGGTGGTAGTGGTGGTGGTCATGGGTTGGGGCGCGGTAGGGAGAGCGGCTGTCCCCCTGTGTGGCGTGTGCCCCGTGCCCGCGCATGCCGCTGTCCCCCTCCCCCCTCCCAACCTCCCCACCTGCCCCCATCTTCCATCTGCCCCCACCTCCTCCATCTGCCCCCACCTCCTCCACCTGCCCCATCCCGGCCCACACACCGAGCTCAGCGGACCCACTCACCCAGGCGCACCAGCGGCACCGCCGACTTGGCCCCCGCCTGGATCGCCTCCAGCTGCCGCTGCAGCACCGCCGGCGGCAGCTCCGCCGCCGACCTCGCGCCCGCCCCCGCCGCCGCGCCGCTGTTACTGCCGCTGCTACTGCCGCTGCTACTGCCGCTGCTACTGCCGTCCTGCGGCTGCGCCGCCGCCGCCGCCGCCGCCAGCTGGCGGATGCGTGCCTCCAGGCTGCGCACGCTCTCGGCCTGGGCACGCCGGTCCTCCACCGCATACGCCTCGTCATCCTCACTGCGAGCCTCGCCATCATCACCATCAGCATCGTCATCACCGCCGTAACCGTAACCGTCATCGGAATCGTCGTCATAACCGTCACTGGCGGCGTTGCTCTCCTCCTGCTCGGCATGCCCCTGCTCCGCAGGCAGCCGGGCCTGCCCCTGCGCCTCTCCGCCGCCCGCCGCCACGCCGCCTGCAGCGGCGGCGCCTCCGGCGGCGCCGGCATCGCGTGCCGCGGCCGCCGCCTTCACGTTCGACCAGAGGTACGCCACGCCGCCGCTCCCGGCCGCCGCCGCCGCCACCACCGCCGCCGCCGCCGAGCCGGGCGCCGCCGCGTCATCCACCATCACCACAGCCGGCGGCGCCGCCGCCTTGTCGCCGCCCGCTGCGCCGCGACCCCTGCCGCCGGCGCCCCTGCCGCCAGCGCCCCTGCCGCCGGCGGCCCTGGGCCCGCGCTGCTGCCCCTGAGCCCATCGCTCCTGTTGCCCCTCCTTCCGCCATTCCTCCTTCTCCTGCCCCTCCTCCTGCTGCCCCTGCCCCTGCCCCTGCCCCTGCTGCTGGGACCCCGGCTGCCGCCGCTCGTCCAGGTAGGACTTCTTCTGCGCCTTTTTCAGGGCGCTGCTGACGGCGGCGCGCGCGCCCTTGGCCTCCTTCGGCAGCGATTTGCTCAGCGAGAGCAGCCGGTTCTTTTGGATCTCCGATGCCGACTGGTGTTGAGGAAGAAAAGGAGGGGAAGGACCGAAGGAAGTTAGTTGGACGCTTGGAACGAGCCAATTTGCCCGGGAGCGGCCAGCACACAGTCTCTACCGTACTGTGCATTCTGGGCCGGTCTACTCTTCGGCCGGCCGGTGACACGCGTGCCGAGTGCCGACATGGGCTGGTGGCTGCGGCGTTGGCCCATTGCCATCTACCGAACGCTCAGCTCCCAGTACGCCCCCGCATTCTCCGGGCCCCCATTCACAAAGCGTAGCCGTCAGCAGCATTCGTCTCACCACCTCAATGCCCGCCTCCTTCAGCGTCTGCTTGTGGATGTTCACAAGCGCCTTGGCGGTGGTGGCGGGAGCGGCGGCAGGCGCAGTTCCGGATGACTGCGCGTCTTGCGACTCCGCGGCCGCAGGGGCCGGCGGATGGGTGGCCCCGGCAGCGCCCTCCCCCTCGGCAGCTGCACCCCCGCCAAACAGAGCTCGTCGGCCCGCCGGCTTGCGCGGCTGCGACTGCTGCTCGGTTGCGGGCGGCTGGGACTCCGATGGCACCTCCGGGGCAGCGGCATGGCTGCGCACAGCATGCCGGAGGCCGCCGGGCGCACCCCGGAGCAGCACCGCCCTGCGACATGCTTGTTGTGGACATCCGAAGGCTTGGCCCCGAGGCCCGAGCTGGCCTAACTGCATTCTCGCTGGGCCGGCGCCCTGCGCAGTCTCCGCAAGTTATGGAAAAGCGGCCACGCACCCGTTGATGGCACTGAATGCTCAAATGTATTGCTTATAGATAATTGTATCTACATACCGTGCCGGGACGTCAATTGACAGCACACAGAATGCAATTCTGGTGGATCGTGCAAACCATCCCAGGCCGAGGATTCGCGGTCACTCGTTGCATGCCATGTATCTCACCAACGAAATGTGTTATAAGCATATATTGATATGGACCCAAACCAGAACCCAACACAGGAATTGCAGACAGCCGATGTTCCAGACCTCAGCGTTGTGCCTTACTTTAGGTCGTGTTGTCTCCTAAAAGCATGTGCAACACTGCTGCGCATGCCACCACGGGCTGTGGCCACTGCGGTTTACTTCTTGCACCGATGGCGCCTCGCGGACCAGCCCCCAGACGCTTCAGATGTGAGTTTAAGGGTAGCATTTGGGCGACTTGTGGCAGCGAACGCCCTTCCACATTGGAATCTGGACGGAAAACACGGTGCGGGCCTTTCCCGCCCTCGAACCCACCCAAGCCGCGCTGCTGTCTGCTACACTGCTAACACACAGGACGCTGTACTCGCGGCCTGCCTGTTCCTGTCCTCCAAAGTGGAGGAGGTGGGGCCTCCGAGGCGACGTACCAGCTGGCTGCAACGGTGTACAAACCTGTCTAGCGCTGCAATGCCTGATCAACGCGCCTACCTGCAATGAAGCCTACCTGCAGCGGCCCTCGCGCGCCCCGCTTGCTTTCCACCCCCCAGCCCCAAGCCCTCCAGTTCAGCGCACAGAAACACACGCCCACACGCCCACACGCCCCCCCACAGGCCGCCACCTCCAACAACCACTTGCTCAATGTCGTGAAGCTCATCCGCCACCTAGACGACAGCTACGAGCAGTGGGCCTGGTGCGCCTCCGCAGCCGCCTCCGCAGTCGCCGCCGCCTCCGCTGTTGGCGCCGGCTTCGCCGGCGGCGGCTCCGCCGCCGCGGCGGCGCCGCCAGCCGACACGTCAGCAGCCGCGCTCATACCTGGGTGGCGGCGGCAGCAGGCGCAACAGCAACAGAACGGTGGAGGAGGCGGGGGAGGGGGAGGTGGAGGTGGAGGAGGAGGGGGAGGTGCGGAGGGGAGAGGCGCTTCGAACGGCGACGGTGCGGCTGGGAATGGTGGAGGCCCGCAGGAGGCTCTGCAGCCGCCGCTGGGGGCAGGGCTCCCGCCCGTTGATGCGGAGGAGGTGGCGGCGGCGGCGGCGTTGAAGCGGTTGCTGCCGCCGCGGCCGCCGCCGCCGCTGCCGCCGCACCTGCTGCCGCGCCTCTCAAATGGGGCCGGTGCGGGTGGTGGTGGCGGAGGCGGGGGTGGAGGAGGAGGTGGGGGCGCAGGTGGGGGCGGAGGCCCGCCGGTGCGCTGCCGGCTGCGGGAGGCAGTGGCGGCGTGCGCTGTGCTGGTGGGGGCCGAGTACTACACTGCCAAGCAGGTGCGCGCTTGTGTGCGGCTGCATGTGTACGGCTCAGTGCGTGAGCGTGTGAGCGTGTAAGCGTGTGCGTGTGTGGAAGGAGGGGGATGCGCTTGGGGAAGGCGCTAGGTGCGGGTGTACCTGCTGTGGCGTGCACCCTTGGCGAGTGCTAGAAGTCCTTTCACACCAGGCCAAGGCACCTTGATATCTCTTCTCACAATCTCCAACCACACACATTCACAACTACCATACACACACACGCTTACCCCCTCCATACACACAGACGCTGCTGACGGCTGAGCAGCTGCTGCTGCGCGCGGTGTCGTTCGAGGTGGTGGTGGCGCAGCCGCACGCGCTGCTGCTTAACGCCGCGCGGACACTGCAGCTGCCGGCCGGGCTGCAGCGGCTGGCGCTGGCGCTGCTGAACGACCTGTGGAGCTACAGCCGCTACTGCGTGGCGGCGCCGGCGGGCTCGGCGGCGCGGCGGGATGTGGTGATGGCGGTGCTGGAGGCGGCGGCGCGGCTGAGCGGGTGGAGCGGGTGTGGGGTTGGTGGGGGAGTGGGCCGGGGAGTGGGTGGGGGAGTGGGTGGGGGAGTGGGCGGTGGGGAGGGGCTGCGGGTGCCGCGGCACGCGGAGGAGGCGGGGGTGGAGGGCTGGTGGCAGCTGCTGGGTACGGCACGTGACGTGGCGGGGATGGGGCGGCTGGTGGAGGCGGTGCTGGAGGCGGTGGCGAGCGTGCACGAGCGCGCGTGGGAGACGGGGCCGGTAGCGCCGGCGCAGCTGGGGCTGCTGGTGGGGAGCGACACGCCGTTGAAATGAGGTTTGGCTGGAGCGACCTGGGCTTGATGCGACCTAGCTGTTTGGTTGTTAAAGATCCGGACGAGGAAGAAGACGGCTGGCCTCGAGTATAGCGTGGATGGATGGACGGTGGATGTGCTTGGTAAGCTTTGGAACTGATGTTCCCTGAAGCAGGTGCATGTAAGTCAATTCGTTTGAATGCTGAAGATATCAACTAGGGCTGAAAGAGCAAAGCGGAACCAACCGTGCCCCATTTGGGCCATTTGCTGACTTGCTTTGTTGCGCGTATGCATGATAGAAGACTTATACAACACAACACAAATAGTACATTTAAGCTTACAAGGAGCCTTAAGGAGCCTTCCGGCAAATTGTGCTTAGAGGTTGAGGAAAGCTTTCCTCTTGCGCCTTGAATATAAAATGCCTCCTCCTCCACCACCCCCACCGTCTGCGCCAAACTTTGATAGCCCCGAGTATGACGCTTCTCAACAAAAGCACCAGCCAGGGAACGCGGAACAAGCAGTCCAGGACTTGATACGCGGCTGCTTCGACGATGTATTGCACAAACTTAGTCTTGCAGTGCACGAGCAGAAGGCACACACGCGACAGGCGGGAGATGCGGTGGACTCATGCCTCGCTACGTGCCTGGAGGTCATCCAAATGCAGTATCCCGCTCGCGAGGACAACCCAGTATCGGCGGTATCTCTAGAACACAGCAGCTGGGAGCAGGAGCGCGCGCCGGACCCGTGCAGCCTGGACTCATGGCTCCGCTCGGCGCTGCCGGAGGCCGCCCCGCCCGCAGCGAGCAGCAGCGAGCGCGACAGCTACATCATGCAGCAGGTGCGAGTGCACGTGTGCGCGTTTGTGGTGTGTGGCGTGTGGGTTTTGCTGGTGTGTGTGGGAGGAGGGGAAACAGCAAGGGATAGAGCAAGGGATAGCTTGGCAGGGACGGGGAAAGAGAGGGCCGGGCGCCGGCGGGGCAGCGGTGGAGGTGTGGGAGGGGCAGGCGTTGAGGTGCAACGGGCGGGCTAGGCAGGCGTAGCGCTGGGCCACGATGGGTTGTCATGTCGCCGCCGTCGGTCTGGAGAGCCTGGTTTGGTGTGTATGTGCTGGGCGCTCCAAATACGGTACACGCTGGTGTTCGTGCCTGGTGTCCTCCTGCCGTGTTGCCCACATTCCCAGCCACTGCGGACATGCGCAAAAACCCCTCCCACCTTCCCCCCCCCCACCCATCCTCCCCCCCAAACACACAGTTCCTCAGCAAGGCGCCCTCCATCCGCCGCTCCCTGTCGGGCCGCTCCGCCGGCTCAGGAGCCCTGGACGGCGAGGCGGGCGGCGAGGCCGGCGGCGGCGGCGGCAAGGCGGGCGGCGGCGGCGGCGGGCCCGGCACGCCTGAGCGGCACGCGCGCATGTCGGGCATGGGGCGCCTGGCGGGTGTGTCCACCCGCTCCATGCTGCACGCGGGGGCCAGCAGGTGTGTGTGTGTGTATGGAGGGGGTTAACGTTGAACCAACCCCGTAAGGAAACAGTCGCGCGGCAAGGAGAACTGCAGCTGCATATGCGAGTCGTTGTACATCACCGTATGTAGTCGGGCGGGCTTGGGCAGTGTAGCGACAGGTGGAGGGAGCAGTCCAGAGCAGCTCCAAAGTCATGTCAGCAGTGCGAGCCGCGCGCGGACCCCGTCGCCCAACTAGTTGCAGGTTATACTAACTGGGGGGAGGGGAATTGGAAGGGTGTTATGCGCCCGAGCCCAGCGAATTAAGTCTCAATCGTCAAGGAATCGTCGCCCAACCCGGAAGGATTATTTGTGTGTGGCTGCGTTCGACAGCGGGCGTGTGTCAGGAGTGGGTTGGGTGAACGGAGGTGGGTGTTGGTGGGTTGTTGTTTTGGGGGCGCGTGTGAAGAAACGGGGGCAGGCCCGCGGCGGGAAGGAGAGCGGGAGAGGGTTGGGGCGGGGTGGGGTGGGGACAAGGGGTTTGTTCGCGGCGGGTGTCGTGGGTACGTGTGCGCTGTCGGGTGTGGCTGTGTGTGCGAGATGGCGGCTGGGCCTGGCGTGACGTGGCGCGAGGTGTGTGTGTGTGT
This sequence comes from Chlamydomonas reinhardtii, assembly GCF_000002595.2. Lineage (NCBI taxonomy): Eukaryota > Viridiplantae > Chlorophyta > Chlorophyceae > Chlamydomonadales > Chlamydomonadaceae > Chlamydomonas > Chlamydomonas reinhardtii. The sequence continues at coordinate 3,378,507 of NC_057017.1, read as the reverse complement.
GGGGGGGGGGAGGGCTGAGAGGGAGGAGGGGCCGAGAGGGCGGTTGTGCCTGGCTACAACTTCCTACCTCATCATTGGTAACGATATAATTTCTGCGCTCCACCTCTCTCCCCCTCCCCTCCATCTCTCCCCCCCCTGCTCCCGCCCCCCTGCTGTACCTGCCTACGCCTTCACTTAATTAATCTGGATGTAACCCTCCCCCTACGACTTCACTTCGTAGACTTAATGCGTGTAACCCCCCTCCCCCCCCCGCTCAGGCGCCACGTGACCAAGCTGGACACCGCCAAGCGCCTCACAGCCGAGCAGGAGCAGCTGGAGGAGCAGCTGCGGGGGGAGCTGCAGCAGCGCAAGACGCAGGTGTGTATGTGTGTCGGGGGAGGGCGGGGGGAGGGGAGGGCGTGTCGGGAAGGGGGCCGTGTTGGAAGGGGGGCGGGGTGGCAGCACACGGGGGTGGGGTGGGGGCGGGGGCGGGGCGCACACACGTTTTATCCACGGCTCGGGCCATCACTCTTGTTACAAGTAGGACCTAACTCGAGGTAACTGTTGGGCTCGGGCGCGTTGCAACCCCAACCCACTACCCACTACTCACCTCACCACTGACCCCACCACACCACCATCCTGACCCCGCACAGTGCATGTCCCCCCCCCCCACACACACACACACACACCACCCCAGTCTTCAGTGCATCCTGTACCGCTTTGCACACACACACACACACACACACACACACACACACACACACACACACCTCAGGAGGAGATGTCGCGGCGGCTGGAGGCCAAGGACGCAGAGGAGCGCTCCCGGCTGAGCAGCCTGCGCAAGGAGCTCAAGGGCAAGGACTACACATACGACCACAAGGTGGGGGCTGGGGGTTGGGGGGGGCTTGGGGGGGGGGCAGGGGATTGGGGGGGAGGGGGGATTGGGGGGGAGGGGGGAGGGGTTACATTCATGATTAATTAAGGAAGTAGTAGACGGTGGGGGAGGGGGCAAGGACTACACGTACGACCACAAGGTGGGGGCTGGGGGTTGGGGGGGAGGAGGGGATTTGAGGGTGGGGAGGGGACTTGAGGGCGGGGAAGAAGGGGAAGGGCGGGATGGGGGGGGGAAGGGGGAGCAGGGGGAGGGCGGGAGGAAGGGGGGGGGGGAGAGGGGGAGGGGGGGAGGGAGGGAGGGGAAGGGCGGGAGGGGGGGGGTCGCGAAGAAACCGTGACACGTCTTCTTCACACTTCCTGGGCTCCACCTGTCACTCACTCGGTTTGCTCAGCACCCCTCTTCCACATCACTGCCGGTATCCCTCACCCTCTCTTCCACACATGTACATACACACACGAACTGCCTCTGTGACACACATTGCCACTCCCTCTGTCGCTCTCTCGCTCTCTCGCTCACATACACAAACACATTAACATACGCTGTCTTTGCGCTATGTTTTCCTTGTGCTCTGAAACATAAAAACACACACACACACACAAGCACATGGAACACACACGCACGTGGCGTTTGCGCTTTGTTTTCCTTTTGCTCTTTTTTACATTTTTAACACACACACACACACACACACACACACTCCCCTGCACACACACGCCCCCTCCCCCCTCCCTCCCCCCTCCCCCCCACGCAGGGTGAGGTGGTGATCCTGAACGAGTTCGACCCGGACCGCACCCCGCTGGAGGCGCTGTCGGGGCCCGGCTTCAAGGTGGGAGGGGGAGCTTGGGGGGGGGGTTGTAGATACCAGCCCATACTAAACCAAACCCAATGCAATAGAGCGAGGAGGAGAGCGTGGTCGATGCTTGACAACGGGGGGGGCGGGGGGGGGAGCTTTGGGGGGGGGGAAAGCTCTGGGGGGGGGGGGAGCTGGGGAGAAGGGGGGAGCTGGGGGTAGTCGTTCATGGAGAACGCAGGCCATGGACGGGGGACTGGGGGCACAAGTGGGGGTAGCATTAGGGCTAAAGACAGCTGCATTCGCAGTGCGGGGGTAGCTCCTTGTGCTGCGTGCGCTTCAAGCACACCCGCCCCCCGCCCCGACACACACCTGTACCGCTTTTCCATCCACATCCTTGCAACACCCCCCCGACACACACACGCCCCACACATACACTACACACACACACCCCTCCCCTTCACTTCTTAATTAATCATGAATGTAAAATCCCCCCCCCCCCATGTTCCTGGCTACGCCTCCACTTCTTAAATCATCATGATTGTCACTCCCCCCCCCACGGGCATCGGTAACAACGCGTCTACTATGCTGCTGTACCTGCCTACGCCTTCACTTAATTAATCATGAATGTCACTCCCCCCCACACACACACACACACCTCAGGTGGCGGGCCCGTCCGGCGACCTCGGCGACGCCAACCGCGCGCTGAGCCCCAAGCGCCGCGGCCAGTCCATGCGGAGCCACAGCACGCGCAGCATGGCGGCTGCGGAGGCGGCGGCGGCGGCGGCGGCGCGCGCCAACAACCAGATGAGCCCCACCGAGATGCGCCGGGAGCGGGACAGGTGGGCGAGGGCGTGTGTGGGGGCGTGTGTGTTTTGTGTTTTGTGTGTCTGTGTTTTTGTGGTTTTGTGTTTCAGTACTTCACACACGGGTTCAGTACCTACCCCCAACACACACATACACACACACGCGCGCACGCGTAACCACACACTGTCTTTGCGCTCTATGTGCTCTTGAACACGCACACACATGCCCATACCTGGGGCCCACCCACCCACCTCGCACGCAGGCGGCTGGCCAGCGACTTCAAAAAGGTGCAGCCCAAGACGCAGCCCAGCGCCTTGGACACGCTCATGCCGGCGGGGGGAGTCACGCTGCGGGGGTGAGAGCGCGGGGGGAGGGGATGGGGGGAAACGTGTGTGTGTATGTGGGGGGGGGCGGGTGTGCCCAGCGCCTTGGACACGCTCATGCCGGCGGGGGGAGTCACGCTGCGGGGGTGAGAGCGCGGGGGGGAGAGGGGAAGAGAAAGAGGGGAAACGTGTGTATGTGGTGGAGAGGATAATCACAAAGCCCTGCAACATCACGTTCGTCGGGTAGCGGTTGCCTTGGGCTCGCGATTGTTTCTCTTCTTCCTCCACCTCACCTCGCCCCGTCCTACTCCCCTCCCAACCACCCCCCCACCAACTCGCATATGCGGCTGCAGTTTCTCCTTGCAGCGCGATTGTTTCCTTACGAGATTGGTTCAAAGTTAATCCCCTCCCAACCCTACACACCTACACCCTACATTTACACTACACACAGCTCCGGCGGCGCCACCAAGTCGGGTCCGGTGCGGCCGGCCCAGGGCGGTCTGACACGGGAGGCCTACGCCAAGGCGGTGGCCAAGAAGGCACACCAGGCGCAGGTGCGGGTGGGGAGGGGGAGGTCGGGGTGGTGGGGAGGTGGGGGCCGTAGGGACTGTGTGAGTGTGTGTGTGTGTGGGGGGGGGGGGGTTGTGCGTGTGTCCTCTCCCCTTGCGCTTTTCACATGCTCGCTCTCGCTCTCATCACACGCACACGCACACGCCCTCTCTCGCTTTCGCTCTCATCCGCTCTTTCGCTACCGCTTTCGCTCCCTTTCTCTCGCGGCCGCTCTTGCGCTGTCGCTCACTCTCTCTCCTCGCTCTCTTGCACATTCTCTCTTGCACACTCTCTCTCTTGCACACTCTCGCTCTCGCCCTCTCTCGCTCTCGCCCTCTCTCGCTTTCGCCCTCTCTCGCTTTCGCCCTCACTCGCTCTCTCACTCGTGCGCTCACTCGTGCGCTTACTCCTGGCTGGCCGCGCAGGTGGCGGCGGCGGAGGGCGGCGGCGGCGCGCCTGGCACGCCCATGTCGCCGCACCGCATGCCGTCCATGTTCGGCGGCACCGGCACACGCAGCGGCACCGGCACCGGCGACATCCTCGCAGGCAGTCTGCGCGGCGCAGCCCTCGGCAGCCGCGGCGTCAGCGTCAGCGGCGCCGCCGCCAGCGCCGGCGGCGGCGTGGGCAGCGCGGCGGCGGCGGTGGCGGCGGCGCGCGCGGCGCTGGCGGAGGAGCGGGCGCGCGACCCGCTGGCCGCCTACGAAGACATCAAGTGGGTGCTGGCCAAGAGAGGGAACGTGTGTGCATGTGTTTGTACGTGTGTGTGTGTGTGGGTGGGTGGGTGGGTGGGTGGGTGGGTGGGTGTGGGTGGGTGTGGGTGGCTGGGTGGCTGGTGGGTGTGTGGGTGTGGGTGTGGGTGTGGGTGTGTGTTTGCGTGTATGTGTGTGTGTTAAAAGAGTAACGCCCAATGACGGCGCCGGAATTTCTTACCGATACCTGTGTGCGTATGTGTGTGTGTGTGTGTGTGTGTGTGTGTGTGTGTGTGTGTGTGTGTGTGTGTTGAATCTTGGCGCCTCATTTCGCCAAGGTGGCTTGCTGCGTTCCAGGCCCCTCCTTCTTTCCATGCCCTCCTTCCTCCCATGCCCGTCCTCAGCCCTCCCCTTCCTTCCCTCCCTTACCATTGCTCCCCCCCTCCCCCCACACACACACGCTCGCCCCCCCCCAGCTACGACCCGTTCTCGGGCGCGCGCGCCAAGGCCCGACCTCAGTCCAGCATGGGCAAACCCAACACGCCCGACGTCAACATCAGCCTCACAGGTGCGGCGCGGGGTGCGGTGGGGTGCAGGGTGTGGAGCCTGGGGGGGGGGGGTGTTACACGCATTATGTTTACGAAGTGAAGTCGTGGGGGGGGGGGGGGTTGTAGATACCAGCCCAAACCGAACCGAACCCGATGCAAACGAGCGAGGTGGAGAGCGTGGCCTATGCTTTGGGGGGGGGGGTGAGGGATGGTGGTAGGGATGGCGGTGGCAGCTGGTGCTTTAGGCGCTGAGCGGGGGCAGGACTCTGTGTTTACACACTCACTCACATGCGCGCGCAATCTTGTGCAACCATCAAGCGTCGCCCTCGTCAAAAACACGCCAGTCTCCTTACCTGGCGTGCGCTCTTGCTCGCTCCACGGTCCACGACCCACGACCCATTGTCCACGCGCCGCCCCCCACGCGGACATTGGTAACGACGACTACTGTGTACCTTTGTACCTGGCTACGACTTCACTTCGTAAACTTAATGCGTGTAACCCCCCCCCACACACACACACACACAACACACAGGCGCCAACGACTGGGGTGCGCCCGGCAACGGCCGCAGCTACGAGGCGCCCCCCGCGCTGCCGCACGCCAAGCCCACAGACCGTCAGCTTGTGGAGACGGGTGCGTGCTTGGGGTGGATTGGGGGTGGAGCGACGTGTCACCTACGTGCTAGGGGCTTTTATTTGGGAGGCTTGCGCGCGCTGTTTGGCCTCTCCTGGGTCCGCTTTTTTGCTTATACGCATTCTCAACCCCTCTGTGGGCTATGTGGGCTGAGCTCTGTGGGTTCTTCTTCTCGTCCTCGACCGCCTCCGACTGCAACCAACGCACCCGCTCCCCGTCCCCCGCCTTCGGCCTACCACTTCTTCAACTTACAACGAACGCAGTCCCCGCTCCGCATTCTAGCCACTCCGTTATCCGTTATTATAGCCACTCCGTTATCCACATGAACGGCTATCCCCCCGACAACTTCACCTCTCCTGGTCCAACCATAAATGTACCATAACCCCCCATTGCTCCCCACCTCTCGCACACTTCACGCAGTGGGTCGCGGCGAGCGGCTGCCTCGCGAGCGCGCGCCGCTGCCCACGCTGGCTCCTCCGCTGAGCCCCAGCAAGGCCGGCGCCGCACGGAACACAGACCGCCTGCAGTTCACGTCCGTGCTGGCAGAGTAGTGGGGAGGAGGACGAGGAGGGGGGCTGGGGGTTAACTTTGAACCAATCCCGTAAGGAAACAGTCGCGCTGCAAGGAGAAACTGCAGCCGCATATGCGAGCTGTGGTACATCACAAGAGGTAGTCGGGCGGGCTGGGGGAAGGGGAGGGGGGAGGAGGAGCTGCGCAGTTCCCATGCGTGCTGGCCGAGTAGGGGTGATGAGGGGGCCTGGAGGGGTAGCGGGAGGGGTTAACTTTGAACCAATCCTGTAAGGAAACAGTCGCGCTGCAGTGGGAGGGGGGTCAGCTGCTGTCTGTAATGGAAGGCGTGGATATGTCACAAATGCCGTGGGGAAGGGCGGAAGGGGGCTGGAGGCGGTGGAGCAGGAGGAGGAGGAGGAGGACGGGGGGAAGGAGGAGGCATGCATGTGGGTGCGGGTGCGGGGGGCGTCTGGTGGGGGGCGGTTCAGCAGTGCATGGGGCAGGCGGCATGGATGCATGGCGCGAAGTTCGTGATGGTGAGAATGTGTTGATTGCGAGCAATTAGCTGAGTTGTTGAGTCCCGACTTAGCTGAGTCCCGATCAACAAGCTACGCCCGGCCCAGCCGTGCATGTGGGTGCCGGCGACTGAGTGGCTGGAGGGCGTGTAATGGTGCTGCCTTGTGTTGCCTGGTCATCAGGCGTGTCGCCCTTCTGCCCACTTCACCTGGACTGTGGTGGCCCCCGGGTCCAGATAGAGCAGCAACGTCAGCGGACGCGGAAGCAGGGAGGAGAGAGCGGTGTGAGAGATGCTGTTTGTTTGTTTGCGTGGTGCCTACAGGTGCCTGCAGGCTGGAGGTGAGCAGCTGTCGTGGATCCCGGATTCCCGGATCCGTTGTCTCCTGTTGTCTTCTCCTTGGTGGCCGAGGCGGCTGAGGGTGGTCGCCAACCTGGCCAGGCGGCGCCTGCGGTGCCTGAGCTGCCCGGAGACAGTGCGACTTGCGCAAAGCAGCCATCCAGTCAAGAAATTGTGCGCGTCGAGGTGCGGGTTTTGCGAGCTGGAAGGGGGAGGGGGAGGGGGGGGGGCATGGCCGCAGCTTGGCACACATGATGGACCTGATGTTGGTGGTCCATTTGATCGGCTGGTGCATTCGATGGGCGGAAGCCAGTATCACCTACATTGTGACATAGGGCCTGTAGACAGGCCTGAAAGGTCGCGAACTTGGCAACAATTGCTTTCGAAACTTTCCGTTCCCTTGCCTGCATGCGTGACCTACCTACCATTCGACTGGCATAGCTCTATCACTGGAAAGTTAGGGAGAATGTGCGGAGCTCACGCGTAGTGGCACAACTTGTCGGAGCGCCAATCTATATAAATTGACCCAGCCGAACGGGGTAATGGCACTGCCGGAGGAATACAACTATGCGGTGGCGCCCTCGGAAGACCTGCTTTGCGCGGTGAGATTGGTAAAGGGTCCTCTGTGTCACCGGGCCCACTGGGCCGGCTTGCTCCGCGCCTGTGCGGGTCTCGCCACCGTTCTCGCCACCGCTCTTTTCGGACCTTTCGCAGCATCGCCACCTCCCTCACACACACACTCTCGCTCTCGTGCTCTCTGGCCTCTCACACACGTGTTATCTCTCAAGCTCCTGTCCGCGGCTGCCTGCAGGTCTGCTACCACGCGCTGCGTGAGCCGCGCTCCTGCCCCCGCTGCAGCGCACCCTTCTGCGAGGTGCGCGTTTAAGAGCGGCTAGCAGAGGGAGTGCGTCAGCTAGCGAGCTAGCAAGGCAGCAAGCACGCTGATTAGCCAGCGAGTTGGCAAGTCAGCAAGCTTGGGGGGCAGAAGCACGTCGGGGCAGGGGGATGGGACACCCGGGGGCGTGGGGTTGGGGGTGGAGCGGGGCATCATGGGGCAGAAGAAGTGTGTCGCCGTGCATTGGCACGCGCCAAGCACGCCATGCACGCCCACACGACGGCTCCCGCCGCATGCGGGGGACGGCGCGTTAGCCGCCACCGCTGCAGCCGGGGGCAGTTGTTGTTCTTCTCTCGGGGGTCACCTGCATCAGTAAGCCGCCCCGACAAGGTAGACAAGAGGCGCCCCCGCGCAGCCTTGCACTCCCCTTTGACATCGCCGCCGCATTCGCCTCGGTTGGCCCCATCACACCCCACACAGCACACCGCACCGCACCACAGCCCCACCCTAGTCCACTTCACACCCCACCACCCCACACCACCCCACACCACCACAACGCCACCCCAGCCCCACCACACCATCCACCAACCCGCGCCTGAACCCCCCCTCCGCAAGATGGTCTACCGTCTACCACTTCCTTAACTAATCATGAATGTAACCCCCACCTTCCTGACCGCACAGGTCTGCATCCAGAAGTGGTTCAGCACTCAGAAGCGCAAGGAGGTGCCCTGCTCCTGCCCCTACTGCCGCGAGCCGCTGCGGCTGTCGCAGCTGCAAACCCCCGCCGCCCTGGCGGCGCGCGCCGACGCCCTGCCCGTACACTGCCCGTACGGCGCCGCCGGCTGCGCCGTCACCGTGCCGCGATCCGGCCTGGCGGCGCACCTGGCGGGCGAATGCCCGTACGTCAGTGTACGGTGCCCGGAGTGCCGTACGGAGATGCCGCGGGAGCGGTTGGCGGCGCACCGCGGGTCAGACGCGTGCCCGTGCCGGCGGCTGCCGTGCCCGTACCGGGAGTACGGCTGCCCCGCGCGGCTACAGCCGGGGGCGCTGGCGGCGCACACGTCGGCGGCTGGAGCTGGCGGCGGCGCGGAAGCGGGCAGTCACAAGCGCTGTAGCAACAACAGCAACGGCAGTAGCAATGACGGCGGTGACAGTGACGGCAGTAGCAGCAATGGCGGCGGCAGTAGCAGTGAGGGTCTGGCTGGCGGCTGTCCCTTTGAGCCGCTGCGCTGCGGCGGCTGCGGCGCGGTGGTGCTGCGGGGGCAGGCGGAGGCGCACCGCTGGGGCGGCTGCGCGGCTGCGCTGCCCTGCCCGCACCGCTGCTATGGTGGGTGTGTGGGGCGGCGGCGGCGTGTGCTGGGTTTGAGAAGGTTGGGGAACGGAAGGGATGGGAAAAGCGGGATTTGAGCTGTTGGCGGGACCTTACGGTGGGCATGTGCGTGTGGTGGTGATGGCAAGCCGCCCCCAACCCGCTAACACCACCTTCTCCTAACTAGTCAATAGTCACGCATGGGACCCCCCCCCTTCCCGCCCCCCGCCCCCCTGGTCGGTGCGTCCTGTACCGCTTTTCCAAACACCCTTGCAACACCCCCTCCCCTCACTAGTCATGAATGTACCCCCGCCCCCTGCTGTCTACTTCGCTACACTTCTCTGTACCAATCCTTGCAACCCCCCGCTGTGCCCCCCGCCCCGCCCCGCAGGCTGTGCCTACGTGGCGCCCTCCCTACCGGACCTGGCCGCGCACGCCAACCCCGCCCGCCCCGGCGGCGGCTGCCGGTACGACCCCGCCGCAACCCACGTGTCCCGCATGCGTGCCGCCATGGGGCCCGCACACGCGGCGGCGGCCGGTACGGCAGAGGCGGCTGGCGGCAGCCTGGACCAGCGGCGGCGCGGTTACGGTTACGGCGGCGGCGGCGGCGCCGGCGCCGGCCATGGTTACGGTTATGGCGGCGTGACGGCGGCGGCGGCGGAAATGGCGGCGATGTACGGCGTCGGGCCGCCGCTGGCGGCGGAGCTGGGGCCCGGCGGCGGCGGCGTCTCGGCCAGCGGCGGTTATGATTATGCTGGCGGTATCGGTGGCGGCGGTGGCGGCGGCGGCTCGGCGGTTGGTCCGGCGGGCGCCGCCGGCACGTGGGTGCACGGGCTGTTCGTACCGGCGGCGCTGTACCCCGAGGGTCTGCCGGAGGCCGACGTGGCGGCGGCGGCGGCGGCAGGGAGTACGGCGGCGGCGGCGGAGGCGGACGGCAGCGCCGCCGCGGCGGTGGCGGCGGCGGAGCGGCCGTTGTGGCCCTGGGCAATGGACTCGACTCGCGAGGTGGCGGACGGCGCGGCGGCGGCGCTGGGCGCCAGGATGTGTGACCGCCGGCAGCTGCGGCGGCGGCGGGACTCGGCTGGCGGCGGCGGCGGCGGCGGCGGCGGCGCTGCCGCCGCCGCTCCTGGCGGGCCGGATGACGGCGGCGAGCAGCAGCGGTTGGGACGACCAGCAGCGGAGGACGACGCTGGGGAGGAGGGGCGGAAGAGGCGGCGGCAGTACGGCCCGGTCTTCTCGCGCCTCCCGGCGGCGCCAGCGGCACCAGCGGCGGCGGCGGCGGCGGCATTGACGCCAGTGGCGGCTAGCGCAGCAGCAGCGGAAGCCTCGGCGGCGGCGGCAGCGGCGGCGGCGGTGGAGCTGCCGGCGGCGGTGCAGGGGCTGTTGCGGGAGGTGTGTGGCGAGGTGGACGGCTACGGCTCAGGGGGCGATGACATGTTCCTCATTGGGGAGCAGGACGAGCCCCCGCCGCCGCCGTCACCGCGTACGGCAGCGGCGGCGGAGGCGGCGGCGGCGGCGGCGCCGCCAGGCGCGGTCAGTGGCGGCAGCAGCGGCAGCGGCGGCGGCGGCGCTATTGGCGAGACGGATGTGGGCCCGGATCTGGATTTGGAACTGCCGGCGGCGGAGCCGCTGTGGTGGCGACGGCGGCGGCAGCCAGCGGAGCCGCTGCAGGGGCGGCGGGCGCGGCGGCAGGCGGCGCCGAGCCGGCGGCCTGACGCTGCGGTGGCCGCTGGCGCCGCCGCCACCGACGGCATGAACGCCGCCGCAGTGCCGCTAGCAGCAGCGCCGCAACAGCCGCCGCCGCTGCCGCCGCCACAGCCGCCGCTGCCGCCGCCGGTGACGGCTTCCACACTGCAGGTCGGCATTCGGCCGCAGGGCATGATGCCCGGCGCCGGCGGCGCGGCGGCGGCTGACGAGGACGCGGATCTGGACGGCTCGGAGGCGGCGGCGGCGGCGGCGATTGACGACGGCCCACTGACGTACCCGGCGTCGGTTGTGTACGGCACCGTCATTGACCTCGTGGACCGACTGGTAGCCGCCACGCCAACCGCCGCAACGGCCACCGCAACGGCCGGCGGCGCCAGCCCGCCGGCGGCGGAGCCGCCAACCGCCGCCGCCGCCGCCGTACAGGACTGGCGGCGGCCGCCGCCGGGCAGCCGGGATGCGGCGTTGCTGGAGGCGTTCGAGGGGGAGGACCAATCAGTGATGGATCTGCCGGGTGAGTGGGGGAGGGGGCAGAGAAGGGGAAGGAGACAAATCGGCACCGTGCCGGTTGCGAATCCTGTGCGAAAGGAAACAGCGGGCCGCGATCGATAGTACCGGGCGTTACCGTTTAGCGGGTGCAGCGCGGACAAGGGGAAGACGTGGTGCCTGTGTTTGCTAGCCTGTGTTTGCAAGGGCACGTGTAGCAACGCGCGCGTGTGTGAGTATGTCGCATGGGGGACAAGCGGGCGACAGAAGAGGTGGGACCGGAATGGGCGGGAGCCCGACGGAAAGGCTAACGCGTTACAGAAGAGGACAGGGCTGTCGCACCCCACAGCTCACAGCCCACCCCCTTCTTTGTCCCTTCGGTTCCTTCTCGTTTCTCCATCCTGCAACCCACGCAATCCACCACGAATCCACGCACCCACGCACCTGCAACCTCCCCCCCCCCATGCAGCCCTGGACACGGCCCTTCACCACGGCTATAGGGCCTACTGGGCACTCGGGCTACTGCGGCTGGTGCGCCGCCGCTGGCCCGCTGCTACAGCCGCCGCCGCGCTACAGCCGCCGCCGCCGCCGCCGTCGCCGCCACCTGCCACTGCCGCCACTGGCGCTGGCAGTAGCAGCACCGGTGCCGCCGCCGCCACTACTGCTACAGCCACTGCCGCTGCTACAGCCGCTGCTGCTGCTGCTACTGCCGGCCTGTCTCTGGACTGGCGGGCGCTGGCGGCGCTGAACGACTGCGTCACGGCTGTAGCTCGGCGGCTGCTGGGGGCGGCCATGGCGGTCATATGCAGCGAGCTAGTGCAGGTGTGTGGGTGTGTGGTGGGGTGGGGGGGGTGGGGGGTGGGAGGATGTGTGTGTGGGGGGGGGGGTTATTAGGGAGGGGGACGGTATGTAAAAGAGCGAGGAGGAGAGCATGGCCTATGATTTGACATCAGGGGGTTGCAAGGTTGTGTGTGGGGTGGTGGTGGTGGTGGTGTAGTTTAATCCAAACCCACGTAGAACAAGACCCAGCCAGCCCAGGGGGTGAGCGCAAGGCTGCTGAGACTCATCCGCGCATGCCGCTCGCACCGCCGCTCCAAACCTCAGTACCTCACAACGCCACAACGCCGCAATGGCACGAGTCCCCGCCACAAACTAACGCACTGTGCCATCGGCCCCATCCCGCACCCCGCCTCCCCCCTCCCCCCCCCCCGCACGCCGCCGCACGCAGGAGTCGGCACCCATGGGCGAGGGCGACGTACTGCTGGCGGTGCAGGTGCGTGCGACTGTGTGTGTGTGTGTGTGTGTGCGCGTGTGTGTGTGTGTGTGTGTGTGTGTGTGTGTGTGTGTGTGTGTGTGTGTGTGTGTGTGTGTGTGTGTGTGTGTGTTCAAATGCGTGACGGTTTGCGTGAACGTGTGTGTTCATGTGTGTGTCCATGTGTGTACGGTGTGCACTTCTACAGCGCCCCCCAAACGGCCACCCTGCCTGCTTCCCTACCTTTTCTCCCCCTAATCCCCAACAATCCTGTGCTTTCCTCCTCCGTCCCCATTCCACATTTCCACACCCCTTGCTCCACACCGCCCTCACCTAGCAACCCCGTGCCCGGCTACCCCCACTGCTGCGCCCGGCTACTCAACTTCACTTCCTACACCAATTATGCATGTAACCCCCCTGCCCCCCTGGCTACACAACTTCACTTCCTACACCAATTATGCATGTAACCCCACGATGTAACCCGCTACCCCCACCCCACTCACCCACAGTCGCTCTTCCCGGCGCCCCTGGCCGCCGATGCCGCCGCCGCCGCGCGCGCCGCACTGTTGCAGTACGACGACACGCTGTGCGAGCTGGGCGGCGGCGGCGGCGTGTGGGAGGAGACGTGGGGCAGCCTGGGGGGAAAGCTGGAGCTGGGGCTGGGGCTGGGCCGCGTGGCGTGCATCGTGGGGCAATACACGCCGCTGCACGTGAGTAGCGCACGCGTGTGTGCCGTACTGCCGTACGTGTGTGTATGCCGTACGTGTGGGCGTGTGTGTGAACGTGTGTGTGCGTGTGTGCGTGTGCGTGTGTGTATGCGCATGAGTGGCTGTGTATGTCAGGGATGCCCGAGAGGAGAGGAGAGGCTCAGCTGTGTGTGTGGTTGTGTTGCTGCTGCGCCCGCCGTGCGCCTACTGATACCGCTGTGGTTTTCGCTTGGCACGTCACAGTCCTCCGTACCGTACGTGTCGCATACCTCACAAACCCACACACCACATTCGCACGCCCCCACACGCGCCCACACGTCCCCACATCCCGCACCCCACACCCACACACCGCAAACCCCATCCCCCATACCAGGGCGAGTTTGCGGAGGGCGAAGACGACGTCCCCAGTGGCGGCGACAGCGACAGCGAAGACATGCATGATGACGATGATGATGATGTAGGTTATGAGGACGGAGATGATGAAGATGAGGATGAAGATGATGATGTCAACGACTACGATGACACGATCACGGATGACACGGACGACGACGGATCTCTGCCGGGTCTCATCCGAGCGCATCGTCGCCACCGCCGCCATCGTGCCAATCATCACACGGATGAAGAAGAGAATGATGAAGGAGATGGCCAAGGAATTTATGAGGATTACGGCGAAAGCGACAGCGACGAGTGGGAAACCGACGACGAAGACGGCGGCGGCGGCGGCGGCGGCGCAGCCGCCGGCAACGGGCATGAGGGTGAGACGGCGGCGGCAACGGCGCCGGCGGCGCGGGGCGGGCTGGGTGCGTTCGGCAACGTGCCCGGCATTCGCGCGCCGGCGGTGGACGCGCGCTGGCGGGCGCTGGAGGCGATGGGGGCGGCGGCGGCGCGCAGGGGCGGCCGCGGCCGCGGCGGCGGCGGCGGCGGCGGTCTGGTGGTGGTCACTGGTCGGCCTGGTGGTGCTCGTGTTGCTGGTGGCGGTGGTGGTGTTGGAGGTGGTGGTGGTGGAGGTGCAGGTGCAGGTGCCGACGCTGGCGGTGCTGCGTCGGGAGCCGCGGTGGCGGCTGCAGAGGCAGCGGCAGGGGCAGTGGCAGGTGGGGCGGCCGGGATGCAGGCAGGCGCTGAAGCTGGTGCTGGCGGCACTGGCGGCGGCGGCGGCGACGGTGGCGGCGGCGGTGGCCAGTCGACCAGGGAGGCGCAGCGGCAGCAGCTGCGGCAGCTGGTGGCGGCGCGGATGCAGGCGGCGGCGGCGCGGCGGCAGGCGGCGGCGGCGGCGGCGCTGGCGACGCCGCTGGCGGGGATGACGCTGGGGCCAGGCCCGTCGGCTCCAGCTGCTGCTACAACCGCTCCTGCTGCTACAGCCACTGCTGCTGCTGCAGCCCCCGCCGCCAGACTGCCACCGATGCGCGGTCGTCATGTGGGGGAGGCGGCGGCGGCGGCGGCGGCGGCGGCGGCGGGAGGCGAGGACGAGGAGTCGGGCGATCGGGAGAGCGCAGAGCAGGTAGGTTGAGGTGGAGCGGGTACCGGCAGTTTGATTAAATCATGACCCAGAACCAGTGGTGTGGGGCGGGTTTATTTCTCGCGTTGCAGATGCTAGCCAGCCAGCATTCCCAGTGGTGTGCCCCCGGCCTGGAATGGCAACTATGTGCTTACGATTGAATAGTATACATGTACAAATGTGCTGCTTGGCAAGTTCCCAATCACTTAGCATACTTTATTCACGCATGTCTGCATCACCGACGTGTGCACAGGGAGACCAGCAGCCGGCTGCTGCTGCAGCCGGCCCTTCGGCCGACGGCAGTGGCGGCGCCGCCAGCCCGTCCCCCGCGACCACGGCTGCTGCTGCTACTGCCGTGCCCGCGGCATCAGCAGCGCCGCCGGCTGCTGCTACTGCCGGTCCTGCCGCCGGCACCGCTGCCAGCGGCGGCGCGGCACCGGCTCCGGCGGCGCCGCCGCCGCCGGCCGCAGAGCACTGGTGGCAGCGGCGGCTGCCGCGCCTGCGCGGCGGCGGCGGCGGCGGCGCCAGCGCCCGCGGGGCGCGATCCGGCACCAACACAGGCAGCGGCAGCGGCAGTAGCAGCGGCAGCGGCGGCAGTAGCGACAGTGGCAGCATCACGGAGCTCGATGTCGTCTCGTACGGCGGCAGTAGCAGCAGCGGCAGCGGGCGTCAGGGGGACGCTGACGTGCGGGGGGTGGTGGCTCTGGCCGCGGTGCTGGAGTGGTTTGCCACGCGCGTGCTGGAGACGGCGGTGGTGAGACTGCGTGTGTGCGTGTGTGTGCGTGCGTGTGTGTTTGTGTGTATATGTGTATGTGTTAAAGAGCACAAAGAAAACAGTACGCGTAGTGTGCGTGTGTGCGCGTGCGTAAGAGTGTGTCGGTGTGGGTAGAGGGAAGGAGGCGGGGTGCTAGCTTGACCGAAGTGGAGCAACGGCTCGGAGCAGGCGTGCCGGGCGGCAAGCTGGGAAGGTGCGGGGAAGGTGCGGAGGAGAGTGTGGATTACGCGTGGCGTGGTTGTGACGTCGGGTTGACGTTGTGTACGGCACGATACGTCACGCGCCTGGAGTGGAAAGCTGTTCAATGCTGCTGATGGGGATTGGGCGTGGAGTGGGAAGGGGCATGGGCACCAGTCCTGCTGGCGGGCCACGTCCTCCTGCTCGGGGCACATCGGGCACGCCGCACCGCACCTCTCGTCTGACTCTCTGACTCCTGACTCCTTGACTCGCTGACTCTCTGACTCTTTCCTTCACCCTGGCTCCCTAACTCCCTGACTCCCTGATCCCTGACTCTGTCCTTCACCCGGGCTGCCTCCCTCCCTCCCTCCCCGCAACAGGCCTACGCCGACGCGGGGCTCATGCGCCTGGCCACCAGCACCGGCAGTAGCAGCAGCAGCAGCAGCCACGGCAGTAGCAGCCACGGCAGTAGCAGCCACGGCAGTAGCAGCGCGCCGCCGGCGACGCTGGTGCTACAGCCCTGGCACCTGCAGCTGGCGCTGTCGGCCTCGCCTCTGGGCCGGCTACTGCCGCCGCCGCCGCCGCCGCCCGACATACACGCCGACCTCCCAACCGCCGCGCCCGCCCTGCCGTACGCCGTGCACAGTACGGTTGCCGCCGCCAGTGGCGGCGGCGGCGCCGCAACCGGTGTTGCCGTACGGGTGCCGTACGGTGGCGTGCCGGCTTACGGCATGTCGTACATTGGCGGCGACGCCGGGTCGCGCCTGCTGGGCGCGCTGCCGCTCGTCCACCTAGGGCGGCTGCTGGCGTCACTGGCGCTACAACCGCTGTCTGCGCTGCTACTGCTTGCCAGCGCGCCGGCGGCGGCTGCAGCGCCGGCGGCAGTAGCAGCGGCTGGGGCGGAAGGCATGGAGGTGGATGGCGGCTCCGGTGTCGGGGCAGCATGGCAGCAACAGCAGCAGCAGCAGCAGCTACAGCCGCTGATGTGCCCGCTAGATTTGCTGTGCTACTGCGGCGGACCAGCCGCCGCTGCCGCCGCCGCCGGTACTGGCGCGTCCGCGCCGATGGCCCCGGCGGCGGCGGCGGCGGCGCGGCCGGCCTGCTCTTACTGGTCCGGCCACCAGTGCCCGAGCTGTCATGATCTGTCGTGCCGCGTCCGCCGCCGCCTCCCCTTTGACACGCGCGTCAAGCTGGCGGCGGCGACGCTGCGCGCCGCTTACACCGGCGCCGCCGACGCAGCGGTGGCGTCGGCTGCGGGTGTGCAACACGGCGGCGGCGAGGGCGCCGCCGGCAGGCGTGCTACTGCCACGGACAGCGGCAGCATCAGCAGGCTGAGCAACAGCGGCCAGCGCTGGTCGCTGAGCGGCGGTCGCGGCGGCGAGGCGGCGTCAGAGACGCTGCCGCGTGCTACTGCCGCTGCCGCCCCCGCCGCCGCCGCCGCCGCCGCCGCCGCCACTGGCGATAATGGCGACGACGGCGACGAAGTAGCGGAGTTGCTGGAGCTGCTACAGCCGCCGCCGGCGCTGCCGCCGCCGTCCGACGTTGCGGCGATGGCGTTCGGCGGCGCGCTGCGCTGCGAGCTGCTGGCGGCGCTACTGCCGCCGCGGCTGCGGCCGCTGCTACAGCCGGCGGCGCTGGCGCACGCTGCGCGGCTGTCCAACCCGGGGCTTGCTACAGCCCTCATCCGGATCTACCACCTCCAGGTGCCCGTATGGTGGCGGCAGCCCGGCGACTCGGCTGTAGCAGGCGCCGCCGCCGCTGCGGCAGTAGCAGCAGCGGCAGCTGCTGCAGCCACCGCTGCCGCCAAACCTAGCACTGAAGCTGACGCCGCTGCTGCGCCAACCGCCGCCGCCGCCGCCACGGACGTGGCGGCGGCGGCGGCGCTGTCGGAGGCTGTAGCGGCGGCGGTGCGCCCCGACGCAGGCTGGCTGGCGGCGCTACAGCCGCGGCTGCTGGAGGTGGCTGACGTGGCGGCGGCGGCGGCGCTGTGCCGCGACATTGGCGCCGTGCTGTACGGCGGCGGCGGCAGCAGCGGCAGCAAGCTGCAGGGCGGGGCGGCGAGTGAGGCGGCGGAGGCGAGTGGGGCGGAGGCGGAGGCCGCCGGCGACCACGATGACGATGATGGGGAGCAGGAGTTGGACGAGGAGTATGTGGATGAGTTTGTGACCGTGCTAGGCGGCGGCGGCGGCAGTAGCAGCGGCGGCGGCAGCAGCCGCCTAGCCGGCTGTAGCTTCAGCGAGTTGCCGACCTGCCTGCCGCGCTCGGCGTTCTTGGGCCTGTTCGCCGAGGCCTGGGAGGCGGTGCAGGCCCAGCGCGAGGCAGCCGCCGCCGGCGGCAGTAGCAGCGGCGGCGGCGGCGGCGCAAATGGCCCGGCAGTAGCAGTGGCGGCGGCGGCGGCGGTGCCAGGCGCTGCCGCCCCCGTGGCACCCTCGTCGCCAGGCGGCGGTGCTGCTGATACCGCTCAGGTCGCACCGGCGGCGCCGGCGGTGGCGGCGCCGGGGGCAGGCGGCGGCGCCGCCACTGCCGCTGCCAACGCCGCCAGGATCCCGCCGCCGGCCATGGGCGTGGCGTCGGCGTCGCCAGCGCGGCGTTACTCAGCACTAGCGGCGGCGGAGGCGGCGGGGCAGGCCGCCGCCGCCGAGGCAGCGCGGCTGGCGGCGACGCGGCAGCGACAGCCGCCGGCCGATGCCGCCGCCGCCGCCGCTGGCGACACCGGCGGCCCTGCGGGCGCGACCGCCGTCCCGGCAGCAGCGCCTGAAACTGCCCCTGGCGGCATCGCACCCGCCCCTGGCGCCGCCGCCACCGCTGGCGCCGAGCCGCTGGCCTGGTCTGCGGACGCCTTGGCCCTGATGCACCGGGCGGCGGAGATGGCGCTCATTGAGGGGGTGGCGGAGCTGGCGGCGGGCGGCGGCGGCGCCGGCGGCGCGCACCGCCACCGCCACCACGGCGGCGGCGGCGGCGCCGGCGGCGGCGGGGGGTCGGTCACTGCCATGGGAGCCGGCTGGGGCGGTGGTGGTGCTGGCGGCGGCGGCGGCGCCGGCGGCGGCGGCGGCGGCGGCAGCTTGGGGTGGGGCGGGTCGGGCGCGTGGTGAGCGAGGTGTATGCCGTGGCGGCTCACACCGTTCTGTGTTAAAGACAGTGTGTGCGTTAAAGCAACGCGACGGCATACGGTTGTGTGTGTGTGTGTGTGTGTGTGTGTGTGTGTGTGTGTGTGTGTGTGTGTGTGTGTGTGTGTGTGTGTGTGTGTGTGTGTGTGTGTGTGTGTGTGTGTGTGTGTGTGTGTGTGTGTGTGTGTGTGTGTGTGTGTGTGTGTGTGTGTGTGTGTGTGTGTGTGTGTGTGTGTGTGTGTGTGTGTGTGTGTGTGTGTGTGTGTGTGTGTGTGTGTGTGTGTGTGTGTGTGTGCGTGTGTGTGTGTGTGTGTGTGTGTGTGTGTGTGTGTGTGTGTGGACAGCGATGGGCAGCCCAAGGGCCCCAGGGCCCCACGCGAAGCGGGTGCATGTGCGAGGGTGAGCGGGTTCGCTAGTGGGTGCTGCCGCGCAGACTGCGATGCACTGATGTGGGCCGTGGTGTGACGCGGTTGAGCATGGGGAGAGCAAGGGCAGGGCTGGGGTTAGGTCTGTGCCCGGCAGTGTTGCAGTGTGGTGAATGGCGGGTGGAGGGTGGAGCCGCCAGCATGGGGGCGCCGAGCCAAGCGGCGGCGGTGGGTTGCCGGTGGACGGGCTGGACTGCATGGCGGGGGGGGGGGGAGGGGGTCGAATATTGTTGGGCGCGACGTTGCGGGGGGACAGTGTGCTTTGGGCACACATAATTACGGAGGCCGCCGAATGGTGCTTCAGGTGCGATAGGTGCCCCTGCTGCGGGCGAGTGCTGGCGGTTAGTACTGCTATGGCGGTTGGGACTCGCTCTGTCGGTCCTCCTGATGAGGTACTGCACCCATGTGCAACAGAACAGGCGGGCGGGGTCTCCGGCGCGGCATGAGGGCAGACGGGGGCAAAGGTTTGGGCGGAAGGCTGGCCCAGTGGCCTTACGCCTGTCTCACTGACACGCTTCCGCCACGGCGCAAGCCTGTCACGACGGGGGGTAACGGGGTGTCAATGCAACAGAATGGTGGGAAATAGTATTGTCAAGAAGCCTGGGAGTGGGACCACTGCAGTGGGACCATGTGCAACTCCCGGTGGGCCAGGGGACCATGCCTGGCCATGAAAGCGACAGATGGCAGAATCCTGTCGACTACAAAGGCACGCCACTTCCACTGTTCTTATTAATTGCACTTCGACTCACAAAATGCCGCTGCCGTGCCGCTTGGGGGCGCTGCAGTATTCCGTCGCGAAACACCCGGGATGCCGAGCCCAGAATTCCTTACTTCCGTCGCGTGCGCAGCCGGCGCCGCGAGCATGTCGAATACTTGTAGCAGGATCTCCTCACAAGTATGAAAAGATGCTGGCTTCAATCAATCGCCGGGAGGCGATCGCGCTCGGAGCTCTCGCGGTCGGCACACCGGCCGTATTGCTGTTGGGCACGGTTGCACCCGCAAACGCTGGTGAGTACCACACGCCTCACCCCACCAAACCCCCCCTGCTGCCACAACCATGCGAAGCGCTGTCTTCTTTCCCGCACGCCGCACTAAAACCACAGCCAGCCCAGGGCCCACTCCGTTGCCCATACCTCCGCCCCCATGTGTGTCCCCTATGTCCCCCTGCTGCACACTACGGGGCTGCGCCAACCTGCCCTGACCCCGCCTGACCCATCTCGCCCTGCCTGTTGCAGCCGGCGCCGGCGCCCGTCTGTCGCGTCCTTCGCGCCCGCCTCCTTCCGCCGACACGAACACCGGCACCCACACGCCTTCACCTCCTCCCAGCCCCAGCCCCAGCCCCAGCCCCAGCCCCAGCCCCAGCCCCAGCCCCAACCCAGCCCCAGCCCCAGCCCCAGCCCCAGCCCCAGCCCCAGCCCCAGCCCCAGCGCCAGCCTCAAGCCAAGGGATACAACACGGCCGGCCGCCAGCAGCGCTCTCGGAGCCTGGCTGGCTGGCGGGCGAGAGCCGGTCACCACGGGCGAAGCCGTACAACAGAGCAAAAATCCTGTGATCCTGTTCTGGCACCTTCGTGCGGGGTGAGGCGCAGCCGGCCTCACACCCAGCTGCTTTCAGGGTATGAAACAACGTGTTTACGACGTTGCCGAGCCCCATGGTACGACAGGGTGTGTACGACAGTGGCCAGTGACGCCTGCGGGCGATGACGGGGATGGGTCGTGGGGTTCGGTGGGGCGGGTGGGGTGGTCCGCGCGCAGCCGCCTATTTACGGTACGTGTGCGCTTTGTTTATGCGAGGTGTGTGCCGTCCGTGCAGCAGTAGCCCCAATCCGGGCCTGCTGCGTCGCCCCCCTGCTGTCCATCCTCGACACAGCAGGGGGCAAGTACGTACGGTAATAATTAACACGCCCGCGATGCCACACCCCACATGACGTGAGCTGAATGATGATTTAAAGCACACGCATGCTGAAATCTGCACGGAATCCGGACTTGGTGACCGCAGGAGGTTCCGTTTTGGATCCGTGCGTTGCGACCCGTGGGCGCGTGGCCGACCCGCCCCGACGCCCGAGCGGCTGCCTTCGGAGGGAGCGCGCGCGCGCGCGGGTGGGACGGAGGGAGATTGCTGCCGCAAGCCCGCCCGGCACATGCGCCGGATACAAGTCGTCCGCGCCAACTCCGCCCACCACCGTGCCCGCCCATGGGACCTGCAACACATGCGAGAGCTGGGCGGCTTGATCGGCTGAACAGCTAGCGCAGCCGAACTGCTAGGGCGGCTGGACTGTAGGGGCGGATGAACTGTTTGCATTGAGTTGCTTAGGGCATCGTCAATAACTGCTAGGGCGGCCTGAACAGCTAGCGCGGCCGAAGTACTACGGCGGCCCGGGCGTCTGTCGAGCTGAACTGCTAGGGAGGCCTGAGCGTCTGGGTGGATCGCCATCTTGAGCATGAAGCGGCTGGAGCTTGGAGCGGCTGGGCAGCGTGTTGGGGACGGGTGTCTGTGGGCGAGTGCATTTGTATGTGTGGAAAGAGGCCGGGGTGTGGGCGCACCGCCAGACCCCAGCCAGACGTTCGGGCCCACGTGGCATCCCGCACGGGAGAGCACACGCCGTGCCGTGCCTTGCCGTGGCGGATGCAGGTGCGGCTGCCTCAGCCCTCCGCCCTCAGCGCACCGGTTTGATGCGCACCATGGTCGGGGCGGGTGCGATAGTACGGTATTAAAAGACACTGAAGGCACAACGATCAACTCTGGTCCACGATAGCATGGAGTTTTCTATCGGTAGATGTAGGTGGTTGCAGGCGCTCCGTTGCCTGCCTTGAGATTATGCCGGGCCTTGGCTGGGGGTAACGCTGATTCTGTGCTGTGGGGAGTGTGCGTCCGTTAGGATGGCTGGAAGTAATGTGTTTCACAGGAGGACCCCAGGGCTTGGCTGCTGTCAATGCCGCCCAGAAGGCACGCATGTGCGCTGGCCTCAGGGTTTTAGACGCGTGTGTATGGGGGCAGAGCGCGGTTCGGCGAAACGAACAGCAAGGCACGCACGGCACTCCGTGTGAGTTCAGGAGCAGTTCAGGAGCACGTCTGCTGGAGGAAAGCCGAGGTCGGAAGGAAGCGTGTGCGCACGGGGACAGGGGCATGTATGACGTGGGCCGGAATGTGGGTGGTTGCGCTCTCAGCGGCTCGGGCTGCAACCTCTTAGCAGATGGGTGGAAACTGGAAAGACCGTGCCTGCTTTGTACGTCGGCTGAGGAATTTGGCTACGCTCGGTGGCTCGGCGTGCAGCTAGCCTGAGGAGTGCAAAGGCCACGCCGGCTCGCCCCTGCTGCGATGATCTGCTGACTATTGGTAGCTGGCGGCTCGGCTTGCAGCTACGTAGCCGAGGCATGAGGGGAGGAAAAGGCCATGCCTGCTCACCTTTGCTGCGGCAATGCCTTGACTATTGGGACCTATCTCGTTGGGCTCGGGCACATAACCCCTGCTGTGTTGGCTGGGGATTGTGGGGATGAGATGCGTGGACGTGCGTCCGTGGCGGGCAAGCCGCGGGTGTTGCAGCGCTTGGGATGCAGGAGCCACGGGCACTTGTGAGCTGAGGTGGCGTGGCATGGGTGGGGCCGTGGGGCCTTGGAGCGGGGGAAGAGCTTGGCGCAGCCGCAGCGGGGCCAGGCCACAGGTAGGGCAGGGGGGCAGGGGGGGCAGCAGGGCCAAGCTACAGGGTAGGGCTTGCAGGGCACAGGCGGCACGGTGCCGCCCCCCCCAAATACACACAGATGCTAGGTGGGATGGGCCGATGGGACCTTGGGCTTGCTGGCTGACTGGAGCTGGATCTGGGCTAGAAGTGACTGTGCGTGGCAGCACAATGCGGCCGGGGGCAGGCTGCCACGCAGGCACGCACGCCCGCGCCCATGCCCGCGCATGCTCACACGCCGTGCCCCGTAGGCCTGAACCGTGCGTGCTTACAGCTGTGTGGCAGCACAGTAGAAGCAGGTGACTCCATGACATGGACAGGCGTTTGGCACGGAGCAGGGAAGGAGTGGCGTGGGAGTCGGGGTCTGCGGAGTCTGTGGCACCCGGTCACTAGTAAACCCCCGGTGCAAGCGCCTGTTCGCGCACCGATGCGCTCAGTGCCCCTGAGTAGCCTCCCACAGCCATTGCAGACTACCCCTTGCCGTCGACACGTTGTTCGCAACACCGCGACGGCCATTCTTGCCAGCATTCGTGCCGCCGAAGGCGGACCCAAAAGCTTGGCCAAGCATTTCAGGCGCTATTTGCACCTAAGATTACGCAGGAAAAGGTTCCACATGCCTGCCTTTCCTGTCCGCACCGAACCCAAATACAGAATGCCTCAACCCGGGGAAGGCGCCTTTCAGGCCTCTAAAAATTAGGAATACACCCTTAGCTCGTTATAACCCCGTTCGTGCCAGCAATGGGTGAAATTAAGGGCTCCAGCAAGGAGCGACCTCCTGATTTCTCCAGGGCAGCGAGGCAGGCCCTAAGAAATTCATGGCTAGATAGGCCTTTGTGGGGAGGTTTCAATAGTATGTGCAGAGCGCGCAGGGGGCAAGGTTTGTGGCAGCCGAAATCGGGGGGCAGCGAGCGCAGGCAAACTCGCAGCATCGCGCTGCCGTGCAGCGCCCGATGGCCGCGCCGATATACACGCCCTGCCTGCACATACACTCCCTCTTTCCAGGCGCCGCCGCCACACTCACTGCAGTCACTGAGCAAAAATGGTGCGGCACAACAACGTTGTCCCGAACAACCACTTCAAGAAGAAGTGGCAGTTCTATGTGAAGACTTGGTTCAACCAGCCTGCTCGCAAGGAGCGCCGCCGGGCTGCTCGCGCTAAGAAGGCCGAGGCTCAGTTCCCTCGCCCGGCCGCCGGCCTGCTGCGCCCCATTGTTCGCGGCCAGACCCTGAAGTACAACACCAAGCAGCGCATTGGCAAGGGCTTCACCCTGGACGAGCTGAAGGAGGCTGGGATCCCTGTGCGCATGGCGGCCAGCCTGGGCATCGCCATCGACCACCGCCGCCGCAACAAGTCGCTGGAGAGCCTGCAGGAGAACGCTCAGCGTCTGAAGGCTTACCGCAGCAACCTGGTCGTCTTCCCGCGCAACGTCAAGAAGCCGAAGGCTTTCGAGACCCCTCTGGCCGAGGCGAACGCGGTCGCCCAGGTCAAGGGCGCCGTGGTCCTGCCCCTGGTCAAGGCCGCGCCGGCGCTGGAGACCGTCAAGGTCACCAGCGAGATGAAGGCCACCGCGGGCAAGGAGCTGGCCGAGATCAAGGCCACCGCCTACGCCAAGCTGCGCCTGGAGCGCATGAACGTACGGCAGGTGGGCCCCCGCGCCAAGAAGGCCAAGGAGGCTGCCAAGGAGGAGGCCTCGTAAGCGGCTCCCGCCATCAGCAGCACCTGCGGCGTCTCCGGCTTCGGGTTTGGGTTGCTCGTCAGAGGGCCCGGGCCCGGGCCGGCTTGGCGTGGTGGTGGCGCTCCCCGGCGCGGCGGCATCGGCGGCAGCAGCAGCGGCGTAGTCGCGGCGACTGCGGCAGTAGCAGCAACGGCGTTGGAGGAGGCGGCAGCAGCAGCGGCAGCGGCGGACGCTGGTGGCGCTCGGGCCTAAGCGCGGCGTGGCGCGTTGGACTGGCAGCGGCCGTGTCGTGAGTGGGTGCGGGGGCAGCAGTGGTCACCGCGGGCTGCGGGGGAAGAGGTCTTCTGCAGGCGCGCGGGGGAAGGGGAAGCCACCCCGCACAGCTCGGGCGGGGCGGGCGACAACCGCGCGGGCGTGGTTGGGCCACGCAAGTCACTACTGTGTTCAGTAACTGGGTGTGTCATGCGGCAGCACGGCTAGAGACAGATGCTATTATTCGGTGCGGGTTGAGTGTATGCCGGCTTTCTGCGTGGAGCTGTGTGCTTTGCCTGCTGCCCCGTTTCTCAACAAACAGCCACGCACTACAGGCGAGTGGTGGTGGTTGCTTGGCGGGCGCATGCGGCGTGGCCCCGGATACAGTGGAAATCTCAATGGTCGTGGCTGTGGGTTTTGCGTGCGGCGGGCGGTCCGGTTGCCCTTGCTTGGGTTATAGCGGTGTAGCCGGGCAGGGTCCGGAGTGTCAGTCGTAGCGTGTAACTGGTGATGCACTCAGACTGGTGATGGTGTCATTGCGCCGAGCCTTTGGCGGTCGGGGGCGATGGGGTGCAGCCGGGGGTTATTAGGGGGTCGGGTGTGGGGCGGGGCGGACAGTGGCAGCTCGGCAGCATCGCAGCGCTGGCGGCTTGGCGGCGACAGCAGCAGCAGCCGCTCTTTCTGGCGCTTGGCGAGCAACACAGCAGCGGCACGGCGCAGCAACAGCAGCAGGTGGGAAGACAGGCGGCAGCAGCTGTAGGCGCAGCAGCAGGCGCTGCCGCGCTTTCGGCAACGCCAGCAGACGTCCAGGCGTCTGCCTGCCTGCAGCCGCAAGTTTGGGACGTCCGCGGCGGCGCTGTGGCGGCTGGCGGCTTCGCCTGCTGGCGGCTGCTGCTAGCGCTTGGCTGTGCGGCGTCGGCCGGGCGGGCAGCTTGTGAGGGGGGTGGGGCGGCAGCCGCAGCAGGGGCAGCTGGGGGGGGGGGGGGTGATATCAACAGCAGCACGGGGTCTCGGGCAGCGGCCGCATCAGGGCAGCATGGCATCCACAGCAGCCGGATCAGTGCTTGAGCGGGCGGGGGCGGGGGGAAGGGGAATGCAGGGGCGGGAGCGACGGCAGCAACAGCAGCAGCAATGTGGGGTGCATGTGTGTGACAGCGGGCGCGCAAGCGCAAGGGCCAGCGGGAGCACGGTCTGCAGGCCTCGGGGAGTAGACAGCTGACTGGCGGGCGGCGGGATGCGGGCTTGGGTTGTGCAGCGGCTAAGGGACTCGGGCACGGAGGGGGGCTTGGGCGGGCACAGCCAATCCGGGGTCAAACGAGCAAGCCAGCACCAGCCAAGGGAAATAATACTTCTGCTTACAATCAAAGGTCCATAGATAGAACAGTTCGTGCCCACTCGTGCTATGCCAAGCCCCGAAATTGAAGATATACCTCGTTCCTTGACAAGGGCGGTCGTTCGCGAATGACTTCAAGTGTTTAGCACATAGAGATACCACAGGGGCACGCAGCTGGCACTGAATGCACACAAGGCTCACAAGTACGCCAGAACCACACCCAAGGCCTGCCTTCTCCTGATTGCGACGCAAACTTTGTGAGTCCGGACATAATTACGCCCAAGCTTCAGCAACAATGGACTTCTGGCGCGGCAGATACAGGTGATACGGGCGAATTTGCGCAAACTCGCGCATGCGCCTGGGCATACGCCTGGGCTCGCGACAACGCCCTGTCGCCCTGCCGTCAACAGCGCCGCAGGCAGGGCCTCCTTAACGCTCATGGCTCCAAGCGGTATGCCGGCAGGGGCGCGAGGGGTCGGGTTTCGTGCTTTCTGCCGTGGCATGCGACAGGTTTGGCCCCCAGCAGGGCAATTTTTTGATGGCTTGGCGTCTTCGCGGCCGGAGGCCGCGCGATTTTGACAAAATTAGGAGTTGAAACCTGTAATTTCCTTAAGGATTTCGACATTCCCGACCCGAAAGGACCATTCTTTGATTCAGGCGACGGATGCAAACTTTCCTATCATGCACTGATGCCAGCAAAGAATCTGGACGCTTTGATTTGAAAGAGAATGTCGCCGCACCTGGTCGCAGGTCAGCGACCGCCAGCAGTGCTATGTATCTCCCACGTCTCTCCTGTTACAGAATCCTTGTTACAATACAGCTCAAATTTGAACAATAAGTGCAACTCCACCAGTCTAGCAGCGAATGCCAAGGACATGGTGGAGACAGCCGCTCGAGCTGGAAATCTCCTGAAAGCCTGCATCTTGACAGTCCATTTGGATCAAAGAATAGGAAACAAACAAATATGACGCACTGGCATGAGCCACATCTCCACCCGCGTCCCCTGGCCAACCCCTCCCTCTGGACCCCCTTCCACCACCGGTCACTCGTTCCACACCGAACTGTCCCAAATACTGTGATGCTGTCCCTGGTTCCTGAACACACCTATGCTCTGGTTGGATACCTGTGCCCATGCGGCGGCTGGGCTCGAGATTGTACCTTATGCGTGCGGGGGCGTGCTGCCCATGCCCCCACGCACACGCACACCACTTCGCACACCTTCGCACACAAGTACGCACGCAGCTACCCGCCGCTTTCGCCCCGTGCTGCTGTCGCACTGTGCCATGACTGACGTTGCTTCCTGGGGATGCTTGTGCCCAGGCGGCGGCTGGGCCGGTGGCTTAAGACTGTACCTTATGCGTGGGGGGGCGTGCCGCCCATGCCCCCACGCACACGCACACCCCTTCACACACCTTCGCACACCTTCGCACACCAGTGCGCGCGCAGCTACCTGCCATCGCATTGTGCTATTACTGGCGTTGCTTCCTGGGGATGCCTGTGCCCAGGCGGCGGCTGGGCTGGTGGCTTAAGGCTATACCTTATGCGTGCGGGGGCGTGCCGCCCATGCCCCCACGCACACGCACACCCACGCACCCCTTCGCACACCAGTGCGCACGCAGCTACCCGCCGCTGTCGCCCGGTGCTGCTGTCGCATTGTGCCATAACTGACATTTGCTTCCTGGGGATGCCTGTGCCCAGGCGGCGGCTGGGCCGGTGGCTTAAGACTGTACCTTATGCGTGCGGGGGCGTGCCGCCCATGCCCCTACGCCCCTTCACACCCCTTCGCACACCAGTGCGCGCGCAGCTACCCGCCGCTTTCGCCCCGTGCTGCTGTCGCATTGTGCCATAACTGACGTTGCTTCCTGGGGATGCCTGTGCCCAGGCGGCGGCTGGGCCGGTGGCTTAAGAAGTACCTCATGCGTGGGGGGGCGTGCTGCCCATGCCCCCACGCACACCCATCCTTTCGCACACCTGCTCTGCGCAGTGCGCACGCTGCTACCACCGCTTTCGCCCCGTGCTACTGGTCCACGAATATAAGCGAACCCGCCTCTCACTACTGCATGCCCCGCGCTGTCTGTCTAACCAGTCTGTCTAACCACATGTCAACGGCATGCATACCTATGCGTGCTGCACTGAACACACACCTTTGCACGTGCCCGGAGCGTGACGAATGCGCGTCAGCAAACTTCAAGCTTCAAGCCGCGCACTCCTGTCCTGCCGTTGCAAATTGTTTGCCATCTGCTGGATCAGCTGCACCCTACGGGACTTCACCAACCTGCCTTAACACTGTCCCCGGGGACTTCTTACATGTACGCGCACATGCACCCGTCTCTCCTGCTCTTCTCTCGCTGCCTAGTGCGCCCAACATCGGTCACCTGTAACCGGTCACCTGTGCCTGTCACACATTGTCACATGTAACTGCCTCCGCTGGTTTTCTCCTACGTTTGCACATTGGCGGTACTCGTTACTCAAGCGACCATACAATTTACAGCCACTTGCCTCCTGACTTCTTGCGCCTGGTCTGGCAGACCGGGCACACGCCCTGGTCGTCACTAATCACCTGCCGCCCCGACTGCTTGGAGCACTGTGCGCACTTCCACCACCGCTGCCGCGCACAGCTGGTGCAGATGCCATCACCTGTGAGCAGCTTCTTGCCCTTGCTTCTGCAGTCGTTGCACGTGCTCAGGCACTCGCTGGCGGTTCTCCAGTGGTGCACATGGTCGAAGCCCGCTTTCTTGCAGTCCTTGCAGCGCCGTTTCTGTTGGTCCGTTGAGCCAACCGGCCGACCAGCCGTGCGCTTGCGTGGTGGCTCCCCGCTCGGATCCTCCTCGCTCGGCTGCGTGGAAGGGGCGGGCCGCTTGCCGCTGGCTGTGCCGCGTGGAACCGCCGCAGCCGCCACCAGGCCTGCACTCGGCATTGGCAGCTGTGCCGCCGCCAGCCTACACCCCCCGGACAACACCGCCGTGCCGAGCTGGCTGTCCACTTGCAGGCGCAAAGCGTGGAGCTGGTCGGGCGGGTCACTCAGCGCACCGCCACTGCTCGCCGCGCCGCCTGCCCCACCCGGCGGTGGCTGCAACAGCTGTGGCCACGCTGCCGCCGCCTGTGCCGCCACCTGTGCCGCTGCCTGCGCCGCCGCCTGTGCCGCTGCCTGCGCCTGCGCCGCTGCCTGCGCCGCCGCCTGTACCGCTGCCTGCGCCGCCGCCTGTGCTGCCGCTTGTGATGCCGCCGCCTGCGCTTGCCCTCCCGCCGCCACCGTGCCGAGCTGGCTGTCCACTTGCAGGCGCAAAGCGTGTAGCTGGTCGGGCGGGCCACTCAGCGCACCGCCACTGCTCGCCGCCCCGCCTGCCGCACCCGGCGCGTGATAAGGTGGCAGCAGCAGTTGCAACGGCTGCTGCTGCTGCACCGCCGCCGCCGCCGCCTGCCCTCCCGCGACCACCGCGCCGCCTGCCCCACCCGGCGCGTGATCAGGTGGCTGCAACAGCTGCTGCTGCTGCTGCTGCTGCTGCTGCTCAGCCGCCTGCGCTTGCCCTCCCGCCGCCACCGTGCCGAGCTGGCTGTCCACTTGCAGGCGCAAAGCGTGTTGCTGGTCGGGCGGGCCACTCAGCGCACCGCCACTGCTCGCCGCCCCGCCTGCCGCACCCGGCGCGTGATAAGGTGGCAGCAGCAGTTGCAACGGCTGCTGCTGCTGCATCGCCGCCGCCGCCTGCCCTCCCGCCACCACCGCGCCGCCTGCCCCACCCGGCGCGTGATCAGGTGGCTGCAACAGCTGCTGCTGCTGCTGCTGCTGCACCGCCGCCGCCGCCTGCCCTCCCGCCACCACCGCGCCGCCTGCCCCACCCGGCGCGTGATCAGGTGGCTGCAACAGCTGCTGCTGCTGCTGCTGCTCAGCCGCCACCGCGCCGAGCTGGCTGTCCGACACCGTGCTGCTATAGAACGAGGCCGCTGCCATCGGCAGCGGTCCCTGCCGTGCTGTGATGGCCGTGTGGGCGTACGTCATGTGTGCAACCTCCAAAGCTCGCGCGCTCTGGTCGTTGAACTCTTTCAACAGCCGCGACGTTTTGGGCGTCACGCCCGCATGGGCTAGCGTGGGCGACTGGATTAGCCGTGTATTCCACACTGTGGCCATCTCCTCGTAGTCCCGCCTGTGCTGCTGTCCGAGCTCTACGAAGAGCGCCTTCTCAGCTGGCGACTGTACAGGCTGTGCATGCTGGAACATGCTGAGCGTCGTCACCCGCACTGGCTGCTGCTGGCGGGGAGATGGCAGCGAGGGCGGCCAGTTGTCGGGGTCCCATCCGCGCGTCCGGTCAGTCAGCAGCTGAAGTGCCTGCTGGCGCTGCTCTGCCAGCGCCAGGCTGCAGGCAGCCTCCGGCTCTGTTGAACCACGCAGCTGCGTTACTTGCTGTGCAAGCTGGCTCCGCAGCTGCGCAGACCAGACCAGCACGTCCTCCAAGTGCGGCCACGCCCGCTTCTCGATCCAGCCGAGGGCGCCCAGCAGGTTGAAGATGATGCGGCCTGCAAGGCCAGGCACACACACACAAGCTTAATACACCGTCCTTGCGTGTCCCAGAACAGCAATCCCACCCAACGTGTGAAGAGCCTCACCTGAACGGTCAGCCTGCTGGTTGCCGAGGTCGAGGGCCGCTGTTATCGCTTGCTTCAAGCTGAAGCCGCTGTTGTCGTACGCGGGCGGGCTGCTGCGAGCCTGCAGACTCGTGCCCGCCAGCCCAGCCGCTGCCGCCGCTGCTGCACCACTGTTGCCGTACGCGGGCGGGCTGTTGTGAGCCTGCAGGCTCGTGCCCGCCAGCCCCGCCGCTGCCGCCGCCGCTGCGCTAACCCCAGCTGCTCCAACGAGGTCGGTGTTGGCGCCCACGCGCAGAGCATCTCGCCACGCGGACAGCTCCTCGTCTCGCACGACAGGCGCATCCACCTGCTCATCACCGCTACCCTCCCAGTCCTCCGCCCCGTCCGCGTCCTCGTCATCCAGCACACCCAGGTCCATGGGATCTGGTTGCTGCTTCAGCCCATTGACCAACGCACCGGTGACCTGCGCCTCCTGCCACTTGAAACCGAACAGCTCGACCGGCGCCTCTGCTGCCGCCCGCCGCCGCGCCTCCCATGTCCCGAAGGGCTCTGCACCCTTCGGGAAACAGGAGTTGATGCGGGTCACGAGGCTGAGGTCATAGAAGTGCGGCGGAAGGGCTGGGTCAACGGGCTGGCGCCGGCGGGCTGCTTGGTCGATGTTGCTGCGGGCCAGGAAGTCCAGCGTCATGTGGTCGCAGAGCCCCGGGGCTACTGGACCTTGCAGCAGGCCGTTGTAGCGGTGGTTGAGGTTTTCAACTTGACTGGTCGTCCGGATGCTGCGCCAGTGGCCGGTTTCGTCCATGTAGTACATCTTCTCGAGCGGGAACGGGTCTGGATGTGAGAAAGATGCAAAACAAGTAAGACACAGCATAGGAGCAGGTCCATGCACACCATAATCAGATACAACGCCCGCCCGCACAGATGCGCCCTTACACCTACACACCCCAGCCCACGCGCCGTCACCATAAGCAACCTCACCAGAGATCATATCGCGTCCATTCGCAACCAGAGCCATCTGGTTGGCGAGCACCTTTTCCACGGAAGCCGTGATGAAGTCGGCGCCGCCGTCCATCTGCTTGAACTGCTGCAGCAACTTCTTGACGTTGTCCAGCACATCCCGGCCGCTGGAAATGTACTTGCGCGCCCGACGCCGCACCTCCTGCTCTGAAAAGCCGCGTAGAGAGAGCTCCTTGACATCCGACGCCACGGCAGGCAGCAGGATCTCGGACAGACGCAAGCTGAAGGTGTTGCGCAGCTTGTGTGTCCGCGGCACCGCCTCCATGAAGCGCCTCTTCAGGTGGTAGGTGTCCTGCTTGACCATCACGCCGCCACTCACATCGGTGTCGATGATGGCGCGCCACACCCGCTCAGTTTGCGCGGCGTTGTCCACGTACACGCACCGAATTGGCTGTTGGAAAGAACGGGTAGAATTGGAGCGATCAATCCTGTGCCGCACTGGTAACACACTGCTGCACACCTGGCAGGCGGCCTTCCCAATGTAACGCAATTCACCCACTCACCTCACCCAGGGCGATGGCGCGCTTGCTCATGCGGTGCAGCTCCTCTCGCAAGTCCCACACCGACGTGGAAGAGACCTGTAAACCAAGAAGACCACACGCATACGTTTGCGGCTACAAAACACCATCACACAACACATGAGACCGAACCCACGCACCTGCCACACACCCATAACCTCCGAAGCTCCGTTGAGGGCCCAGGCCGTGCCGATGCACGCCTTGGAGGAATCACCCAATCGGACCAGCTTGGAGGGCTTGTGGCAGTGGTCGAACTTGAGCACGTTGTAACGTGCAGGCGTGGTTGTGAGCATAGCGTGCGCCTGTTCACGCCGTGCATCACTGAAGTTGCTGGTCTGGTAGGCGGTGGAGTAGTACTGGCCCGTGGGGACACCACGGGGCCCCGTGAAGAGGCCAGACAGGAACTGCGGTGCCGAGGATGGGTTGTATGCACGTTGGATGTTGGGGCGAATCGTTTGCAAGCTTGCATACTGGAGGGCGTGCCGCATGAGGCGGCTACTGTGGCACTCGGCCACACCCTCAGCGAAGTCGTTGAACGAGCGCCCTTCACAGATGTCGCGCTCCATGGCGGTCTTGACAGTGGTACTGATGCCGGCCTTACGGGTGAGGTAGCACGGCACGCGCTCTCTGAAGAACGGCGGCATCGCCGATAGCACGTCCGGGTCCGTTGCCATGAAGCAGCCTGGCGCAGGAGGGCGTGGACACAGGGTGCGGATTTGTGTGTATGCCGTGGCAGGTTGCAGCAGGGCGCCTGCCCGCCCGCAGACTTGCCGGGCGCACAGTCAATGCAGCAATGACAGGGCTCCTGAAACACACCAGTGCACAGCACCAACGCCCGACCGTCCACCGTTACCCGCCTGCCCAGCCACGCCCAAGAAGCCAAGCCCATAAACTGCCTGCTCGCCCGCACCGCCGCCCACCCGTCACGGGCCCCAATGAAGTGAACTCACGTCCACAGCCCTTAGCCTGGCCCGCGCTCTTGCTTGCAGAGCAGCGATACTGGCGAGCCCTCACGTAGTGGTCTTGGTCCATGTCCACAAACCGCCGTGGCTTCTGCGCCCAGCCGCTGGAGTTCACGTGCGCCGCTGCCGCCGCCGCCCGGGCCAGCTCGCTGCCCTTCCCCTTACTGTAGCAGTTTGGGCACGGCGGCATAGCCTTGCCATACAGGTCCAGCAGCTGGTCCGGGTAGAATAGGTCCCAAGCGATGAAGTAGATCTTGGTGCCCGAGAAGCGGACGAGGTCAGGGCTGAAGGAGGGGTCTTTCCGCGCGGCAACCAGCATGGCGTCGGGGACTGCCTGGGGATGACAAGCAGCGGCAGGTTTGGGTGTGTCAGGCTCCAGCAATATTCAGCACCAGCTAAGTCCTTGCAGCTCCCTATACAGTTAAACCGTGCTCTTCCATAGCCCGTGTAAAGCCCATGAGCCCTGTGGTGGCAGCACGTACCCAGTACATCTGCGCCCAGGTTGCCATGATCTTCTTCTTCTCATCCGCGCTGGCCCCCTTCTTCGGCATGTACTTATCAATGATCTCCGTTGAGAACTTCACAATGAAGTCCGGGCAGTAATCCTACACGGGAGGGGCAGGAAGAAGGGCACGGAGTGTCCAGACATGTCGAACGCATCCCACCGATCCCCTGGACACCCTTACCACCCCAACCCCACCAACCTCGCCGCGGCTTCCGTCCCCGTCCTCCCCGGCCGCTGACGGGCCAGACGCCCCGCCTGCAACGCCACTAGCAGAACCAGCGGCCCGTCCAGCAACTCCACCGGCCGCGGAGCCCGACGCATCGTCGGTGCCAGCATCGCCACCCGATGCCATGGCTGTCACAGGCAACATGGCCAGAAAGCCAGCTGCGACATGCAGGAGGCCATTGGCTGATGCAAAAGGGCCGCTTGCATAAGGGCCGCGGCTCTCGCTGCTCGCACAGCTGCTCGCGAGCGATGGGCTTGCTGCGGAAAAGCCAAAGCCAGCTGTGCCATAATGGCCTGAGAATGTGTCGTAATATGGATAGCGATAATTGCTATATAGTTGCTGTGTGGCCTGCTCCCGCGACCGCGACAACAGTGGTTGCCCAACATCGCCTAAACTTGCAGCAGCGAGTGAAGCAGTACGTAGAAGTGGTTCGGAACATGACTTAGCAGAGCGCACTAGGGCGCGAAGGGAGCGCGCTAGGGCCATCCTTGTGCTTGGCAACAGCTTGTGGCGCCTAAGGGCTAGGATGTGTGCATGAAGCAACGTGTATAAGCTGAACTAATGATACATGCAAACGGAGGTGGAACTCGCCAGGGTCGAAAGAATGCCAATCGTATTGAAAGAATTCATGCCAAGCCATGAAGAATGCCCCCAGCAGGGACGAGCGGACTTGGGGCGGCGGGGCTGGAGGCTGGGGCTTCGAGCTGGAGGCTGGGGCTTCCGGCACAAGTCAGGAGACACAAGTGTGGTGGGGGGGACAGGAGGCGTCCATTGGGTGTAGCGGTGTGGCCCCTCGCTAGGGAGTTGGCTACCGTTAACGAAGTGCTTGCGAGTGAATGCGAATGCAAGACGCCGTCGCGAGCTCCAGGCTAGCAATAAACATACCGTTGCTGGTACGCCGAGCTACATGCACTGCTATTGGTTGGGACCCACGGTGTGGCCCCACGGTGTGGCCCCTTGCCAAGGAGTTGGGCACGGTTACCGTACTGGTACGCTGCCTAGTGGCGCACTGCTTCAGGGGCCGCTGGGGGTGGTCATTGAAGGCCCCAGGCACAGAGCCGCCAGCTCAGCTGGCACTAGTGGGCAAATTCTGCCGCGTGGCGTGTCGGTCGCTGGCGGCCGCTGGGGCCCCAGCCCCCGCAGCCGCAGGGGTGCGCTAAGAGTGTGCGCCCGTGTGCCCCGCGTCACCGGGACAACCCACAACCACAACCATATACATACGTATTCTTTGTGATTATGCGATCCACGGATCCGCCCCTGCCTCACCACCTCGCCACCTGCCTGCTGAGCGCAGGTGTGGGCTGTGGGCTGTGGGCGGTAGCGGCAGCAGCTACGGTATTTATAGTGGTGTAATAGCGGCGCTGGACTAAAACGTCGGAAGCATCTTGGGCTCTTGGCTGAATTGGCAACTTCGTGGAGGCTACATGGGGCCGGCAGGCCGTAACGGATTCGGCCGGATTCGGCCGGCAGTGGGTGGGAAGGAAGCGGTGGGAAGGGAGGTGCGAAGCGGAATGTTCTTGAAACCGGAGTTCGGAGCGGTGGGCGGTGACGTTGTGCGAAAGGGAGTAGCGCCTTCATGCTGACAAGATGCAAGGCCACAATTCGAGGTTTTATAGCCAAAGGTTCATGCGCGCTGGCCGCGCGGCGTTGGCCCGTCGACCTCCGTCAGGAGCGGTTGGGCGG
The DNA here is from genome assembly GCF_000002595.2 of Chlamydomonas reinhardtii. NCBI lineage: Eukaryota > Viridiplantae > Chlorophyta > Chlorophyceae > Chlamydomonadales > Chlamydomonadaceae > Chlamydomonas > Chlamydomonas reinhardtii. The sequence continues at coordinate 3,343,236 of NC_057017.1, read as the reverse complement.
CATCGCCGAAACGAAGGCGCCCTCTCGCGAGCTGCATGCGGCTCCACGGACTATAAAAGTCAGCAACTGTCTACACAAAGACATTTCACACACTCAGGGACAGCTTTCGAGGTTGTGTCCTGGCCAATTGCTTTCCACTCCGCCTCCACACACCAGAATGGCGTCGCTCTCTGCCACCAGCCGTAACGGCGTTGCTCGTGGAGCTCACTCGGCGCAGCGGCCTGCCCCCGCGACGCTGCCCCGGTCCCGCATGAGCCTTGTCGCGCGCGCGTCCGCGGCCGAGCCGGCCCGCCGCGACGTTCTGAAGGCAGTTGCGGGAGGCATGGCTGCTGTTTCCCTTGGAGCGTTCGCCCCGGCTCCGGTCTCTGCAGGTGAGCTGAAAGCTCAGCGTAAGTCGACAAAGATCGGGGGCATGCTGGTACTTTAGTCGCTTTTGCTTCGAGCCCGACGCAAACTGTCGCCAGTCGCATGCATGCATGGCGCCTTTAACAGCCAAATGCACACAAATGGCAGAGAAACATGCAGCTCACAAAACCGCGAGCGACTCTCTAGCGCACGGGCTCGGGTTCATCAACCGCCGCTGCTCCGCCTGACTCAACGCGCATCAACGCCCGGCCGCTGGTCCCACCTGCGACGCACTGGCAGGCAGCGACCACCGCATTCTCCCCCACAGACAGCTTCATAGCGCCGGTGGCCCACGCCCGGGTCTGCGGCGCCTGTCACGAGCTAGCGCACATCCCCTACTCGCGCGCACTCAGCTGCAAACACCGCCCCTACCTTGCAAACACCACCCCTGGCAAACATACACCAAACACCCATCCCTCCCCTGCCACCCCCCTGTGTCCCCAACCCCGCCCCTCCCCGCGCATACACGCACGTGACGAATCGCTGGCTGGCAGCCTCCGGCGCCGCCGCCACCATCCAGGAGGCGTACGGCGCATTCGGCCAGTTCGCGGCCACAGGTACGCACGTGCATACGTACGCGCGTGGCTAGGCGCGACCAGGCAGGGGAGGTGGGGCCCGGGGCTGTCTTAGTTACCTAGTTATGCACATATCGCGGGGCTGCAGGCGCATACAGTACACACGGTAACGCTGCTATCTATGCACGGCAGCGTGCGTGTCCTAGCTACCTGAACGAACCCGCGCGCGGCCGCCGCAGCGTGGCCAGGCGTGCTGCTGCTGGCGGCCCTACCTACCTACCTACCTACCTGGCGACCTTGTGCATACATGTGTACCGTAGGATGGACAAACCTCATCATGCGTGTGGGCTATCTACCTAGCTCCCCCATCCACCTGCTGCTGAGTACCTCCCCCACCTGCTACTACCCCCCCCCACACACACACCTGCTACTACCCATCCACCTACCGCAGGCGAGTACAGCCCCCTGGAGTCGTACTTCGGCGACGGCGTCAAGTGGGTGTCCACCGTCAACGGCGGCTACACGGGCAAGGTACGGCAGTACGTACGGCGGCTACGGCGGGTAGGAGCTACTGGGTGAATGTATGGGCATGGTGGGTGCGTGCTTATTTCCCAGGGCGGGGGGGGGGGTGCCCCCTCGCTTCCTTGTAGTGTTTCCAGCGCCCCCTCGCGCCGGCCCGCCCCCGCTCCTTCAAGTATGTAGTGGCACGTACGGCGATAGGCCTGACTCGAGCCCAGTTAGCAGCCGGCGCCACGGCCCATCCAGCCCACGTAGCCGAGCGTGTGTGCAACCCGCCCACTGGCGGCTCACGTGACCCGCCCACCGGCGGCTCATGCACTCTACCGACCACCCGCACCAATCAAGTCTCGCTCGTAACCGCCGCCCCATCCACCTCACCGCACCGCATCACCGCACCGCCGACCCAACCTCACCACTTGCCGCGATACCGTACGTTGCACAGTGGCGCGGTGTCCAACCCTTTCCACACAGACACACGTTTGCGTGTCCGCATGCCCACCTTACTTATTACAGGGCAAGGCTGACGTGGCGCGCTTCTTTACCTGGGTCCGCTCGGTGAGTCACCGACTTGAAACAGCCCAACCACCTATACCTGTAACCAGCCAGTGGCGTGGCGTGTGAATAGTGTGAACAGGGGAACCCCTACGTGTGAACAAACAGCAACTTACAGACCCTACCCCCAACTTGTGGACATGGGCGATTGGGAGCTGCTAAACCCCACCTACCGGTCTACGCCGAACCCAACGACCACTCCCCGTGCGTGCTGCTTTTCGCTAGAGTCAAGGAGCATGACAAATCAACAATCGATCGCGAGCTACCTTCATTCCATGGATTACAATTTCTTGACTGGCATTCCCTTACTTATAATCTGTCCGCCAGGTGAACGACGTGTCCAAGTTCCAGCCCGTCAAGTTTGTGGAGCAGGGCAACAGCGTGGCTGTGCTTGTCAACATGGCTGGCAAGGGCAAGGTGCGGGCGGGGGTGAAGCGTGTTCCGGCTGCGTGCGTGCGCGGTGTGCCCGCTGCTGCTGCCTGTTATCCGGGTCGCTGGTTGAAGTGCGTGCGTGTAAAGCATTAAAGCAGGGGCACCTGGATGTGGAAATGGAAGGCCACGCACTTTATTTCACATCTAGCGACCAGTCAACTTGCCCCCCACTGCATGTTAGTTCCTGCGCGCCCATGTTCGTTTGAAGCACCGCATGTATGGCAATCGATATCCCCCATCCGTCCACCGACACGTAACAGTCACACTCCCTCACTCCCTCACAACCGCAGCTCACGGGCAAGCCGTACGACGGGTACATCTCACACTTCTTTGTGGTGGAGAACGGCAAGATCACTGACTTCCTGGTGAGTCACAGCGAGTGATTGACGAGTGAGAATGAATGAGTCAGTGTGCGTGAGGAGTAAGTTGAGGGCCTGGATGTAGCAAGGAGATAGTCGGGGCGTGTTGGCATGGGCGTGGGAAGCTCGGGCGGCTGGGCTAAGTGGGCTAGCTTCGCAAGCAAGGGCGGGGCCGTGCGGCTGTAGGGTCGTGTCCGGGTACGTGCCGTACCGGTATGTATGGCCCCAGTACCGTATGTACCTGCTGCCGCTGTCGGGATGACGTACGTACGGTGCGGGTGGGCGCTTGGCTCGGACTACACCATGTTGATTGGTCGCTGACGGGAGGCAAGATGGGGGCAGGGGGGGGGGGGCAGGGGGGAGCTAAGACAAACAGCAGGAGCACACGCACCATGCATGAATGTGCAAAGGGCGTCCCGTGTGGGGGTGGCTCATTAGGAGGAGTGGTGTGCGTATGGCGTTATTGCGACCAAACATCGTGCATTTCGTTCCCTTCGAGCATCTTCGATACGGTAGTCATACTCCTGGGATAGATGCCATTCCTGCACGCCCCATTCGCACACGCCCCATCCGCATAAACCCTCACCCAAGCACGCGCGCGCACACACGCACACACGCAGGAGGTGGCGGGAGCCGACGTGAGCAACGCCGTGGGCACCACGCCGTTCCCCAAGGCCTGAGACTGACGAGCCGCGGCGCGTGTTTGATGTGCTGCTAGCTGTGCTGTGCTTACAACCGTCGGAGTGCGTGTGTGTATGTGTCACAGAGGCGTGTCGTTAGCTAGTGGAGGTGGCGGTCCCGGCGGCAATTCCAGCCTTGTGTCGTCGAGCAAATTAATTTGGTGTCGTTCGCCAAGTGCCTTGGCGGCAGATAGAGATGTTGAAGACCGCTCTCCCCTGCGTTTGTAATGTGTTAGGCAAGCACAAAGGGCGACTCTGTTGGTAATGTGTGTACGGCAGATCACGGACAACATATGTTTGCAATGATCGCACTGGCTCCTCCCTGGTCCCCGTCCCCACGGCCTCCCGGGGGCTTACCGCCCTTCTCCAGGGAGGCACCTCCCTCGCCCCAAGCATACGCGAAGCCCGGGAGTAGCGCACCATACCTGCAGTAAGGACCGGTATTTTACAGAGGTTGGTGAGCGCACTGCGGCATTACAGAATCTCATCACTTTGACACAGGGACCGAAAGATGCAGCGGGATTAAAGGCCGGCGGACAGGTAGGTAGGTGCGTGCTGAAGACGGTAGATGCGGCCGTGTGTATTCCAACGTGCACTATGGTTGCATGGATGTAGCGAAGGGCAAGTAGCCCATGTATGATTGCGTGCACAATGATGACACACCAGCGCGCGGTTCTATCCGGTGCGCACCAGCATGCAAACGCATCCATGTTTTCGTGTCCATGTCCATGCCTACGTCCACATCGTGCGTGTGATGTTGAGGTAGGCTTGATCACTCCAACAACGACACTCCCAGACACTCACTCACTGCCAGAATGCGTACATGCCATCCGCTGCCGTCTGCACTCGCATTCGCATTCAAGCAATTCAAATTGTGCCGCAACAAGACATCCCGCACGACAAGATACGACCCCTGCAGCCTCTACCATGCAGCAATAGCTTCTGGCAGCTCTTCCTATGTCCCTCTCGTTGAGCTGCTGCTGGGGTGGCGCGACTGGTCATCGGGATTGCATTCGGCGGCGGGTTCGCACACGGTTCGTGCCGGCCACCATCGCAGGACCGATCGACTATGCCGCCGTTGACGGGAGTCTCGTGTTACTCTCCAAGCTAATTATTTGAAGCACTGACGCTAGCCGAAACCTGCTTGAATTCGCGCCGAAGTTTTCACTTATTCGCGGTATCAGGGCATTTTTCTGGACTGATTCGTCGACGCAGGCGCCCACAGAAACGCAATGGAATGGCCAGTCTTGCTTAGCATTTAGCGCTGCAACGACTTGAGCTGACCCAACAACAATGCCGAGCGCAAACCGTCGCACCTATTTTAAGCGGGAGCTGCCGGCTCCTGCGGTCGCCTTTTCATGCGCAGAAGGTGAGCTTGTCACCCAGAGACCCCGGATGTGGGCCCGGTTGGCACGGGGCGCGCCATCAGGTCGGTTTTCCGGTCGTCTCAGTCGCACGTGTGGGGCCGCCCGTCTAAGCAATACGGCGGAAGCGGTTTGCCAGCGAAGCGACTGCACAGTTGCGGTCCCGCGACTGCGTGTCCCTTCTTGGACGGGCCCCCCAGCCCCCCACCTCCCTCGCTGACAATGCGTCTCTTCCTGCCGGGCCCCGCCCCCCGCACACACTTGCAAACCCCCTTCCTTCCCAGCTCGACCCCTCCCGGTCACCCAATCACCATTCCCGCACTCTCTGTTTAACCGCCCCCCTCCCCCTCCCAAACCCACACACAAACAAAAACACATGAACACACAGGCCGAGCTATCTTTGCCGAGGCCCTGGCGGCGGGGACCATGGTCGGATTCTTCCGACTTATTGAGCAATTCACGTGAGTCGTGGAAATGGGGACGAGGGCGCTACCTTGCATGTTGTCACCTCGACCGGCCCCGGGTGCCGCTCTGCCACGCCCCACGCCCATTCTCCCACAACCCAAATCCCTAACGCCAAACCCTACTTTGGATCCGAAATCCAAACAACCCAAATCCCATTCCAATCCAATCCACCGCACGGCACGCGCAGCACGCAGGAGGAGCCCCAGTACTGCGGGCTGGCGGCGTTGGTGGTGGCGCTGAACGCGCTGGGCATTGACCCGCGCCGCACCTGGAAGGGCGCGTGGCGGTGGTGGGCGGAGACGATGCTGGACTGCTGCAAGAGCCTGGAGGACATCCGGAGGGACGGCATCACCATGGGCCAGGTGCGTGTGTGTGAGGGGGGGGGCGGGAGGGGAGGAGGGGGAGGGCGAATGAGGGGAGAAATGGGATTTGGGGGTTGGGGGGCTGTGTGTATGTGTGTGTGGGGTGGCGGTTGCAAGGATTGGTACAGAGAAGTGGGGGTGGGGGGGAAGGGGGGTAAAGAGCCTAGAGGACATCCGGAGAGACGGCAACACCATAGGCCAGGTGCACGGCGTTGTCTTTGTGGGTGGGGGGTGGGAGGTGGGGATGGGGATGGGGATGGGGATGGGGATGGGGATGGGGATGGGGGGTTGCAAGGATGTTTGGAAAAGCGATACAGGATGCACTGAAGACTGCAGACGAAGTCGTTACCACATTAGCGGCCGGGGTGGGTGGGAGTTGTAGCTACCAGCCCAAACTAAACCAAAACCAACTCAAACAAGCGGAGCACAGGCAGAGGTGGGGGTGAAGGAGGTGGGGGAAAGGGGGCTTGTAAGTACCAGTCCAACCTGAACCAAACCAAGCCAAACGATCGGAGCACAGGCGGGGGCGACAGTTGCAAGCGGGGAGGGATGGGGGGGGGGTTGGATGTGTGGAGTTTGGAGGCGGGATTACGTGCTCGAACCCAGCGCAAAAGGGGGGGGGGTTGAAGGCTAAGGCGCCAGGCGTGGCGCCGTGGGCGCGAGGCAGTTCGTCCTGCTCAGCCACCCCTGCCTGTGGGCTGATGTCGGGTCCTGGGTCATGGTACTTTGGGAATGGGTTTGAATATTGTTGGGGGTCACATAATTTAGGACGCCACGCGACACACACACGCGCGCGCTTGTCGCCCCCCACCCACACAAACGCCCCGTCCCCCCCCCAAAACAAACTACACACACACACACACATATCCAACACATACACATATGGAACACGCACACAGGTGGCCTGCCTGGCCCGCTGCAACGGCGCTGACGTCAGCGTGCACCGCCACGGCGCCTTCGACCCGGCCGCGTTCCGGCGGCTGCTGGCGGAGGTGTGCGCGGCAGAGGTGAGAGGCGGAGGGGGGGAGCGGGGGGGAAGTGTGGGGGAGGGAGAGGGGGCGGGGTGGGGGTCGTGGGGGAGGGGAAGGGTGTGCGGGGAGGGGAAGGGTGTGCGGGGAGGGGAAGGATGTGGGGGGTAGTGGGGAGTGCGGGGAAGGGTAGTATGAGGGATGGGGGTTGCGGAGTGGGAGCGTGGCGGTTAACGTTGAACCAATCCCGTAAGGAAACAGTCGCGCGGCAAGGGAGCGTGGGGGAGTGGGGGAGGGGAAGGGTGTGGGGGGAGTGGGGAGTGCGGGGAGGGGTAGTATGGGGGATGGGGGTTGCGGAGTGGGAGCGTGGGGAAGTGGGGGAGGGGAAGGGTGCGGGGGGGAGTGGGGAGTGAGGAGCGTGGAGGAGTGGGCAGGGGCAAATT